>NC_135444.1:3960308-4260308 GCF_051991255.1 Vanacampus margaritifer
ATTAAGGCAGTTAGGATTAGGATTGCAAATCAGTATATGGTGAAGCCCTACATGTGTTTTCTTTTCTTGGGCAATTGCTCAGTATGACCATTCAAGCCTACAATGGTAGCTCCTTCGCATCAGCATGCAAGATGTTTGACTACGACTGACTGAGCACAAACAAGGAAGAAAGCATTATGGAGGATTTAGAAAGGCTTGTGCAAATGTGATTGATGATTAGATGATTCAGTGAGATACCGCAAGGGTTCTTTGCCATTCTCTTCTTCAAAGCATGACAGCTTGCATCCCAAGCAGCTTGTTTAAACTTGGACGGATGAGAGGAAATGACACCATAATTACCATACCTTTGATTACTGCTCTCCTCATGAAAAAGGGAAATAAAGCAAAACAATAGTATCTACCTCCAACTGGCAGTCATTTAAAAGCATGGGATGTTAAGCATCATCAGTGTAGACTTCAGGGCTGTCTTATATTCAGACTTGATCTGTGGATTCAGCAACTGAATGTCACACTAACACTATGTAAGGAAAAGTCTCCTTTATTTGATGGTCCCTTTTTGTAATCTCCAGAGACTGACTGATATTTTTTTACAATTTAGCCTCATCTTGTTTATGTCCGTTTTTCATCCTCATAATTGGCTTCTGAACTTTGATATGGTGAATGCACAGGTCAAAGCCCAGGTCATGTTGTCTTATAGACTCCTCAGCTAAACTGCATGCATGTCTCAGTGGCATTTCTATAGAAATGGTGTGTCATCAACCGCTTGGGTAGGCTGCATGCTGTTAACATTGTTAACATTTTTAATTTTTCTTTATTTTATATTTTAACTATTTTGAATTTAGTTATAGATGTGTAGAGCAGGTGAAATAATGTTAAACTCAGTATAACTTGACCTTAACCTATCTGGTACCTTGTTTTTGTCTATAATTTCTTCTCAGTGTCCTGCGTGAGAACATATTCTGTTCGTGAGAGAGAAAGCACACACAGTTCCCACAACTATACTACATTAGGAGCTGTCAAGTTCAATCTGTTTGTGAGATTTTGTTTTGGGAAAAAGTACAAACTGGTACTCTGAAGAATATGTTGTGTCTAAAAGATGAACACAGGTGCAAACTGTGTACTGAGATTCTGTTTTCTTCTCTGTTTTTCTTCTGTTATGTAGCATTTTGAGAACCAATCTGTTTTTCTTATTCATGGGAGGAGAAAAAGGTGTTTTGCTTTCAAACTGGGGTGTATAAAGAGCTCTCTCTCGCAAGGGAGGGGGCACGCACTCTTGGATCGACACACTCTTTACGTGATATTCAATTTGTGTGACTGGAGATCTCTGTAATAAATCATCCTTCGAAGGAGCCTTTGTCACAAAGAAGTCTCATCTCCAATTTTTGGAACACGCAAAATATGACAAATTATATCATCATTTAACAAATGGTGACCACCGACAAAAAAAGGACGTTTTGCGAGCTGGGCATTCACGGACGGATAGAATTCCAGGCCACATTAATTACGGTTGGTGGACATTTTATCCACGTTTTAGGAATTCTGTCTGTTTGGGAGCGCTGCAGCTGGTATTCGTCTTGCAAAATTACATTGGAGATGGGATCTATGTGAGAAAGGTAGTGGTGAATTTTGAAGTCGTTTGGTTGGACGCGAAGTCTCTGATTTCGGATTTTACCACGGTGTTTGAACTGTACACGTACGTTGTGACGAAAGCATTGTTTACGGAAATGCCGTCACGTTGGTTTATACGCAGCTGAATAGTAAAACCGTTTGTTCACGCAAACGAGGGTACTTGGATAATTTGTTCTTAAAATCCTTGCACGCAGCTGCCAATGTAAGTGCGCAGCTGCTAGATGAAAACAGTTTGTTTACACAAACTAAGGTTCTTGGATACATTTCGGAGAGACTACTGATTGACACAGCGGATAGTACTGTCCTGTTGAGACATCGTAAAGATCCTTGAACATTTATTCAGCGTTGTAAAACAGATTGACACAAGCGGATATAGTACGCCGCTGTTAGTGCAATCGAGAGGTCCTTGAATAATTTGGTATTAAAGATTCTTGGACAAGTTTGTTCAGCTGAAAGACAACTGATTTACGCATGCGCAGATGAGGATATATTACCAGAGTTTGGTACGTAACATTACGATGGTTTTTGCACAATTGAATCAAATAATTGTGACAAACAGGCTGAAGTGGGCGTTTTATTAAAATTACGGAAAACACATGGCAGTCTCATTATAATACGGTCTGCTTTAATGTTGGAAACAACGTTTCGCTGCGAAGGAGCCGATAGACTGCTTTGTGATTGACTTAAAGCAGTATTTATTATTTTAAGAAGACAGAGATCATGATATTTGTTTTTGTGTGTATTCCATGTTTGTCTAGTACAATTGTCTGACGTCATTTATTACTTTTACGGAGGCGCGATGAGCTATTTTGTCGACTAATGATATTGTATTATAAGTGAGACGTCACTGCATTTATAACTATTTATATAACTTTAATATAATAATAACTAGATAGGTTAATGTTTAATATAAATTACGGGGGCGCTTTTTGTCTGAAAAAACGAATGGGTTGACCTGATAGTACTTCCGCTAGACGTCTTGAGAAGCTTCCGGGTTAAGTAATCAGTCGTCAAATAATGACGTGAAATGTATTTAATATTGAACTATTGGATTTAAATTTATTGTGGAAAAGGTTAGTTTACTCCGATAAGATCTGGGGTTTGCTTGATGTCTTTAAAGGCGGCAGTTCAACTGTATATGTATGTAAACGCCGATCGCTGGTTAAAAAAAGTGTTAGAGATATATGTATTTTTTTATATAGAGGAAAAACCCGGACGTAACTGTAAGAAAAGTGTATTAAATGATGATTAATGCTGAAATGTTGACTTTGGATGGCTTTGTAAAGAAAGCTCGGATGGCTTTGATTATATCTAAGTAAATAGCTTTCAATTTTTCTCGCTTTGCAAATAAAAACAGCTGTAGACGACGAATTTACGTAATAAAATAAATAAAATCGTTTAGCAAAAGCTGAACGGGATAAATTGATTGGGACGGTAATATTACTAATAAAAATCTCCAACGCGACTCTGTTATACAGGCCGCGAACGTCAGTGCCTACGTTAAATAATTAGACGACATTACATAAATTGTTGCCGTAACTGATTCTCTAAGGCCCTCAATAACATCTCCTAAAGACTGATGTTGACATACTTGATTATCTGGCATCACAGCGCACTTGCGTCATATCTAAATTATGTTTAATACAAATCGAACGAATAACAGCACATAACATAGATGTACGGTGTCAAAATATTGCAACACTTCCATGTGTACCTCACGTTCATTAGACATACACAACTGTAAGACTGAATGTATTGCTGTGATATTGGAATATAAATTAATTAGGCGAATCACTTTGAAGACTATAGTTGCTATGACTCTAGCTGACCGCCAGATGTCACTCTTTTTCCAAATTAAATAGCCGAAAGCCTCAAAAGTTTTGGAAAGAGGGAATATAATTTTTTCTATAAAAGAGATAGGGTTAATTGTGTGATTGTTGCGCTTGTATGTGCTTTAATTAGGTCTGCTTTTACAGATGCTAGAGGCAGGTGACATCCGTATTTTTATTTTTATAATAAGGTCTGCTTTTAGAAATATATGGTAGGTTTTTTTTGTGGTTGTTTTTTTAGATGAAATATTTTTTTGTTATAGCTAATTGTCTTTCCCTCATAATTTTCCTCGTACGCGAGAACATTATTTAACCTTTATTTTCTGCCTGGAGTCCCATTTCAGAATTTGGAGTTGGCCATTTTGCATGCGGGTCCCTGAGACTGGACAGGACATTATGTGAGGGCGTCATCTGGGAGTTGTCACATTTTTGACATCATTTGAGGTGATATATAATTAAAAATAATCTCTGACTTGATGTTTGACCAAAAGCTGACAAGGGGGAATGCGGCCTTCATTGACCGTAATCTTGTGGAATATTCATTGAAAATTGGACACTTGCCAATTGACTCTGTATTATATTTGTAAATTTTTAGAGCAAAGCTATCCTATCTCATCTTAAGTATTATTTACGAAGGTATGCAAAACACATTAAATTAAATACTGTAAAACATAACAATACTGAATTATAATTAGTAAATATTTAATTGCAAACTTTTTGAATTTTATTATTTTTTATTTATTTTTTTATTTTTTCATTTTTAAAAAAAAAAAATTATTATTATTTTTAAATAAAGGAGGATTTTGTTCTTCCGACTTTTTACTGATATGTCATCACCTAATAATGTTGGGGCAGATTTTATTATGTTTCAGTCAGGTGCCTTTCATTAATCAAGATCATTGTCTCAACTGAGGTCAACTGCCTACTGGACAAATGGCTGTAAATGAATGCAGACAGGACACACGTGGCATCTGGAGCAGAGGCTGCAGACAGCAAAGAGGACACGGCTTCCATCAACATGATCACGGCTTCCATCAACAACATGGTCGCGGCTACTACCACCAGCAGAGGGGGCGTGGCTTACGTACGCGGGCATCATCACAACAATATCTGCCCTTTTTCCCTAATCAGCACTACCTGGCGCCGCCTGATGAACAACAGCAGTCCCGGCCGCCACCTGATGAACAGCAGCGGTTCCTGGCGCCACCTGGTAGACAGTTTCCACAATGACTGTACCCTGACATGCAAAAGTTTTAAATACAAACAAACTGCTCCAATACACAGTGCTCCGCACAGACTTCCTTGCATGCATTCCTGCGCCCCGAACTGTCCTGTGAATCCTATGGGAAAAGATCTTCTCATAAAAACTGCTCCACTGCGCTGGTGACTCCGCCCCCACCAAGAATGTTTCCTTGAGTTAGTGATCTCAGACCATATAATGCGGTATCTGACTGTGTACACTGCACTCTATTTTTTAACAGGTAGAAGGTGATAACATACTGTATATAGTGAAACATTCCGTACACAGAAACAACTGATTGGCAACACTCTATACACACAGATTTATTATATTCTAAAACTCTTGATGCCTATTTTGATTTAATCTGATTTGTTTGTCTCCATGTCTGTTTTAGAACAATCAGCTTTTGGACCGACATCAACAAGGGAGACACATGCGCGAGATGCTGTGATTATCGCGAGACCTACAGCGAGACCGGGACACCCCAACATGGCAGCGCCCTGCTGCTAAGATAGAACTAGCTCTATTATGCTAAACTAATTCGAGTTTAACCATCATATATCTTGGCTTTTCTCTTTCATCCGACAGATTTGGAATACCATCCAACGTGGAGGACCTCGAACGCTTCATTGACGGTTATTTTTACAACTGCGCGATGGAGGACTCTTCTGTCGAGAAACCGTCTAAGAAACCCTCTAAAAAGAGAAAGAATGACTCAGCGACAGACACGGACGACCTAACCACTACGGAGGTCTCGGTCAGTATGCTGGAGTCCATAAATAAAAAATTAGAGGTCCTCTCCCTAATCTGCGAGGAGGTGAAAGGATTTAAGGTAAGTATGGAATTCCTCAGCCAACAAATAAATGATCTCCAACGCAACAATGCCGAGATACACGCTACACTCGTGACTGTTTCAGCCGAGTTAGAAACCATTAAAAAGGAAAATAAAATGCTAAAAGAAACTATTCTGGATGTTCAATCCCGTAGCATGCAGGATAATTTAATATTCTTAGGTATATCCGAGAACACCTCTGACAATCCAGAGGTTGAGATAAAAAAATTTATGACGACATCGTTAAAAATTCCTCAGGAGACGGTAAATAACATCTCCTTTCACCGGGTACATCGGTTTGGAGCCCGTAGGGGCAACAGACCCCGTCCTATTATCGCCAAATTTGAGCATTTTAAACAAAAAGTATTTGTTAAAAGTAAAGGACGGGAGCTTAAAGGGACCTCATTTGGAATAAATGACCAATTCCCTAGAGAGATTAATGAGCGGCGAAAGGTACTGTTTCCTATAATGAAACAAAATAGGCAGGAGGGTAAACGGACTATGATGGTCGTTGATAAACTATACATCGATGGCCAACTATTCCGGAACCCCAACTCCACTCCCTGGCTGTTCTAATTAGCATCGATGGAACTAAACTTTGTTTGATTATTAGATGTATACATATACATATAATGTATATGTGGTTATAAAACCTAAAATATGAATACTCATTATGTTTACGCTATATTATAAATATAATAATAATACATAACTATATCTAAAAGTAGATTTAAACAACAAAAAAAAATCTCGCTTGGGTTACCAGTTACTGGTGTATTATAATGTTGTTTAACTCCCCACTAACTTCCTTCACTTTCACATCCCTACCCGTTTTTTCACTGTTATATTTACTTACACATTTCCTTATATTTTACACAAATTATATAAATCACCTAACTACTTTGATTCTATCCTATAACATGCCAGTATTGACAAATGGCCGATGCAGATATTTACACAGGACTGAGCCTATATTGTTTGTATGCATAAATTAGTTCTGGTTTCCTGGAATGTTTGTGGCGCTCACTCACAGGCAAAAAGAATAAAAACTTTAGACCATCTCTTAAAATTAAAAGCAGATATTTGCCTCCTGCAAGAAACCCACCTACAAAAATCTGAAGAAAAATTACTTATTGATAAGAATTTTAGCCAAGCATACTCTGCCCCTTATAACAGCAGACAAAGAGGAGTCTGTATACTCATACATAAGAATTTACTCTTTACTCTAAATAATATAATAACAGACCCAGAGGGCCGATACATTATTATTCAGGTAACTATATTTAATAAAATATATACATTTGGCAATTTATATGCCCCTAATAATGATGATCCGGCCTTTTTCCATGAATTTTTCTCTCAGCTGTTTGATTTAGCAGCGAACTCTACTATTATTATTGGAGGAGACTTTAACACAGTCTTAAATCCATTAATAGACCGTTCTAATAACACAACATGTATAAGGCGATTACAATCTACTAAAGTAATAGGGGAATATATGGATGATTTTGGCCTCGTCGACAGCTGGAGACTTAAAAACCCAAATAAGAAGGAATTTACCTTCTTTTCCACTGTACACCGGTCTTTTTCAAGAATTGATTATTTTCTTACAAATAACTCTATTGCTGATAAAACTGTTACAAAAATACATCCTATTATTATTAGCGACCATGCACCAGTCTCACTTTCCCTACAAGTTGATTATACCTTTAAACCACCACCAACATGGCGTTTTAACATCTCACTGCTAAACGATGCAGAGTTTGATAAAATTATAAGGAAAGAGTGGGCAGACTTTTTGGAAATAAATGACTCTCCAGGCCTATCGCCATCTCTTCTCTGGGAAGCTGGGAAAGCAGTAATTAGAGGTAAAATTATATCATATTCATCTTATAAAAAGAAACAGGATCAAAAATTTGAAAATGACTTGGAAGATAAAATTAAACAACTGACGGATGAGTACGCAATAAACCCAAATGACCAAATATGGACTGACTTACAAAATACAAAAATACAGTTAGACGATATGCTAACTAAAAAGACAGAGTTTATAATACAACAATTGAGAAACAACAACTTTGAATATAATAACAAATCAGGTAAATTTCTTGCAAACCAACTTCAACGCAATCGGGAAAAATTTCTTATAACGGCTATTAAAGGGACAACTGGTGAATGTACACAATCACCAGAAGAAATTAATCAAAATTTTTATAACTATTATCGCAACCTATACTCAGAAACTAACAAACCTAACCCTGAGCATATTGAGGCATTCCTCAGTATCTTAAATATGCCTCAGTTAACTACTGAATATAAAGATATGTTAGAAGCGCCACTTACTATAAACGAGTTGTACAGTGCTCTAGATAGTATGCCTAATGGCAAGGCACCTGGCCCAGATGGTTATCCGGCTATATTTTTTAAGCACTACTGGTTAATGCTTGCTCCGCTATTCTTAAGAGTAGTAACAGAAATTAAAACTAATGGTTACATACGTCCACACATGAATACAGCAGCAATTAAACTTTTATTAAAGCCAGAAAAAGACCCCACCCTTCCATCAAGTTACCGTCCGATTTCACTAATTAACACTGATAACAAAATTATTACTAAGGCTTTCACATCTAGACTAGAAACAGTAATCTCGACAATTATTCATAGCGACCAAACAGGCTTTATTAAAGATCGTCACTCTACTAATAATATTAGGAGGCTCTTTAACCTTATTAGCATGTCACAGCGGCATGATAAGAAGGCAGTTATTATATCGTTGGATGCAGAAAAAGCTTTCGACAAAGTTAACTGGTCCTTCCTCATTGCTGTTTTAAATAAATTTGGCTTTGGGAAATCATTTATCCACTGGGTGTCAGTATTATATGATTCTCCCAAAGCTACAGTTACTACTAACGGGATTATATCTAAGAGCTTTATTTTACAGAGAGGCACAAGACAGGGATGCCCACTATCCCCTTTATTATTTGCAATATTTATCGAGCCACTTGCAATAGCCATACGCCAGGAAAGAAGGATTCAAGGAATTCACTCTGGGGTAACAGAAAATAAAATTAATCTATATGCCGATGATATTTTACTTTATTTAGAAAACCCGGCGATTTCGTTAGGGGAAGTATTTAACTTAATAACTAAATTCTCACAGTTGTCAGATTATTCTATTAACTGGACAAAATCAACACTTCTACCTATTACAGAAAATTCATGGAACCCTGCAAGCCAGGACCCACATTACTCATTTCCTATAGGTAATTTAAAATACTTAGGCATAAAAATCTCACCTAAATTAACTGATTTAATTCATTTAAACTTTTCTCCACTTCTGGATAACATTCATAGTGACTTGGAACGCTGGAATAATCTTCCTATTTCTTTAATAGGACGAATAGCCACCGTTAAAATGAAAGTTTTACCTAAAATAAACTATTTTTTCTCAATGATTCCATTTAAACCTACGGCTAAATGGTTCCAGTTGTTGGACTCAGCCGTTACAAAATTTTACTGGAAAAAAAAAAGAAGCAAAGATTAGTCTATCTACTCTTCAGAAAAGTAAATCCAAAGGTGGTCTAGAGGCACCAAATTTTATGTACTACTATATAGCTAACCAGCTACAATATATCGTTCTATGGGCACAACCCAACAGAGATACTAACTGTTGGCTGGAACTAGAACAGAAGGATTGTAATAACCTCAGACTTCTAGATTTACTCTTTATTACAACATCGATTAAGCGACATAATTGTTTTAAAAACCCAATGATTTCCGCCACCCTGACTGCTTGGTGGAAGGCATTAGAAATTACAAAAGCCCAAGTGGAGCCCTGTGGGCTTTCTCCCCTATGGCATAACCCTGACTTTCGAATTAACAACCAAACGTTTTATTTAGGTGTGTGGGAGCAGAAAGGAATCACACATCTTCACCATCTCTTCTCAGATAATATGTTTATATCATATACATCTTTGCTCCAAAAATACAAAATAACAAACGGAAATTTTTTACATTATCTGCAAGTTAAAAATATGATAAAGAAACAAATTCCAACACTTCAGGGTACGCTCCAACCGCCTGGCTTAGCTAAAGATATTACCAAGCTTTCTCCGACAACAACAAAAAAACTTTCAAAAATATATAAGTTACTTTCATATACGGATAAAATGTCTTTACCCATCTTAAAATGGGAGACAGACTTGTCTATAGCTCCGGAATCTGACTTTTGGATTCAAGTTTGTGAAAATGCATTTAAAATGACAAAACACACAAATTTACAACTTATCCAATACAAAATTATCCATAGAACATACATTACTCAATATATGATGAAGAAAATGGGGCTCTCCGACTCCGACATTTGTCTCCAGTGTTTACAAAACACTACAGACACTTATTTTCACGCTTTATGGTTATGCACTCCGGTTATGTATTTCTGGACTAAAGTCTTAGAAAAACTTTCCGCTATCTTGGACTATAGGATACCTTTATCTCCAAACTTGTGTTTGCTAGGTGACCTAACAACAACTGACCTACCACATAAACAATTTCAATCTACACTTGTAGCCCTTACTATCGCTAAAAAAACAATTCTTGTTAACTGGAAAAATAAACAAACTCTGAATATCGACCAATGGTCTAACCTCCTCATAAATCACATTTTAATGGAAAAAATATCGGCCTCAAATAAAAAACAAATATCAAAATTCATAGAAATATGGTCTACGTATATAGAATATTTTAACCTAATTCTGGTTATTTAATTCTGCCTGTTAGCGAGAGCCACCACATCGTGATAACTTACATTGATGTCTCTGCATTTGACAGTTTGTAACTAATGGTTGTATTTTTATAGTCAGGAACCCAGTTGCTGCCAACAGGATCGAGCAGATTCACCTCCAATGGGCACTAAAGGCTAATATTCGGATTCACTGCATGCCAGGGGACTAACTCTACAGGTGCTGTCCCCCCTGGCTGGGCGTGGGTGGGTCTGCCCCTCTGTTGGCTGCTGGGTGGCGGCTGCGTCTTGGTCGTTCCCTGGGTCTCGTGGGGGGTGCTGTGTTGCGGGGCTCTCCCTGGTGTCCGGGGCGGCGCCGCCCCGGCGCGGTCCGTCGCTCTGGGTCCGGCGACGCGGGTCGGGGCCTGTGGGCCGCCGGGGTGCCCCGTGGTTCCCTCTCCCCTCCCCCTTCCTCCCCCTTGCTTCCTCTCCCTCTTCACCTCTCCCCGCCTCCCTGTCCCTTCTCCCTCGTCGCCCTTCCTCCTCCTCTCCCCTCTCTCTGCGGCCCTGCCGCTGCCTCCTGCCCTTCCTGTCGTCTCCTTCCCCCCTCCCCTGTCCGCCCTCCTCCCCCTCCCCTAGGCCGGGGGTTCCATCCGTGGCCCGGGTCTCGGCGCTCCGCTTGGTGGCGGGGTGGTGGTTGTGGGATTGCCGGGGTGGGGGGGTGCTGGGGTGGGGAGGGTGTCTGGGGATTTGGGGACCTGGGGGCGGTTGGGGCTGGGTTGGGGTGGGTGGCGGGTGTGGGGGGGCGGCAGGGTCGTGGGGGGAGCGGGGGTTGTGGGCCGGCGGGGTGCCTGGTGGGCCTGCAGTGCCCCGTCCTGCTGCGTTGGGGGCGCGGGCCGCGTTGGGGTGGGGGGCGCTCCTGCTCCGGGGTTTGCTCTCCGGCCGGTGGCCCCTGCGGGGCCCGGGGGTCGTCCTTTGGCGCGGCCACGACCTGGGGGGCCCTGAGGTGTTGCGCTTGCTCTGTCCTGGCGGGGGTAGACGGCTCCCCTCTTTGGTGGAGATTTTCATGCATGCTAGATCCACCACACCAGCATCTATCGAGACTCAGACACAATTTGTTTCTCCCTCAGGTCATTGATTCGGTGGAGGCTGGTGTCTGTGGATCTCACTCTGCTTCGTCTGTCCTTTCTACCTTTCCTCAGTTTCTCCTTTGGGCCCTTGAGGTTTCCCTGATTTGTTGGAGTTTAGATGTCTCTGGGGTTGGTGAAGGTTAGTGGCCCGGTGGGTGGTGTCTGGTCGGTGCTGGGCTTCGCTTTTCTTTCTTTTCTTTGGTCCCCCTTCGGGTCTCCTGGCGGCCCCACGACTCTGGCTAGATTTTGAAGTGTTCGGTTTAGGTGAACGGTATGGGAATTCTTATTTTTTTTCTTTCTCACGCACGCACGCACGCACGCACACACACACGCACGCATGCACACACGCACAAACACACATACAAAAAAAAAAAAAAAAGGGAGAACAATGATGATGACATGTCAAATGATCAATACTGAGATCTCCCAGAAAAAACAAAAACAAAAAAAAAAAACAAGGGGGACTAGCAAGCTTGATGGTGACATGTTAAAACTACAAAACTAAACTAAACTGCAGCACTGTGGTCTATTGACCCAACTGATATGGGCCTGTCTAAAGTGGCTCTAATAACTTTTTAAAATTAATACCCCACTCCGTTTGGGTGCCGCAATATTAATGATAAATGAAGGGCGACTTCATATCTTAATAATAATTGATGGTTGGCTGAAAACGGGGGTTCTTTGTAAATTTATGGGCTTAAGCTACAATATTTCTATTTTTATAGTAGAAAAGACAATACTGTTAAATTTTGTGTGGTTTCTGAAATTGAAAACAGCTTATGTGAATAAAGATAGGATAAAATTTATTTCAATCTTAATTATTATATTTTCTGTTATTTGACGCTTGTTGAATTTGGTCTTCTAATATTTTGCCCATTTCTCTTTTGAAACTTAAACAACTGAGTTGGGACTCATTGGCGAATTTACTGGTTAAATTTTTAAAAATTTCCCTCTTTTAAAGCAACAATTTATTTACTGCTGCAGTTCTATTTTTATATACTGGTCTGAAAATGATCTGAGTCGATCTTTTTTCAGATGGGGGAATTACTGGTCTGTCTGGGTATATCGTCGCGAAGGGCACAAACAGTCCATATTGAATTAAATATAGAATTATAAGTTAGTCTCAATGTGATAACTATAAAGTCCGTGAGAATGAATGAATTCACAGGAGGACAATTGATGATTGGTGATTGGACCTACAGACATGGAAGAGAGTGGCGAAAATAAGGTGAATATGTTCTATTTTATCCTCCCATGAATATCTTATTAGTGAGCAGCTCTGGCGGTCAGATGTTATTTTATGATTTTACTTGCTGGTGATAGTTGCATTTATTTTATGGCTGGAAGCACATTCATGCCATATCTATAACAGTAAACATTATGATAAAACATTTCATTAATCATTATAAGCTGTAGACAAAAATTGGCCTCGTCAGATTTGAATTGGCTATAAGATTTTCATTGTAGCATTAATGAATGTGCTTAGGTCGTTAAACTCAGCCAAAGGCTGGATTTTGATTGAATGTCACAACAAACAGAATTTTTCCCCAGGACGGACCTACAGAACTTCACTAACATTTACTAACTCCAAACTAACAAAAAACTACCAGATGCTCTTTCAAAAAGAAGGGATATGAATATGTATGTTTATTAGTGACTAAATGAAAATGTTCTGCACCCAGATGAGGTGATGGAGAGGTCAATCTGGTCCAGTTCACTGGGGGCACATCATTCCACATCTTGCCTATCAGACCTGCCAGGTCCGCCTTCTACTCAACCCCCACCAACGGGAACGACCTGACGAGCCAACTGGAAAACCAGCCAACTGCTTCCAGTGTCCACCTGACGAGCTGAGGACATCATTCAATGGAGCTGAGGATCACTCAATGGAGATTGAGTTTCGTTGAGGACATCACTCAATGGAGATTGGAGGCACGTGTCCTTTTCCGGGCATCATTCCACAAGGGTTGAGTCACACCTTGGGAAGACAAATCCCGGTGATCCATCCTTGCATCTCTGGCAGTTGACGTGGGTTCTAAAAGAGCTGAAGGACCCATCCATCCATCCATTTTCTTGTCCTCACAAGGGTCGTGGGGGTACTGGAGCCTATCCCAGCTGGCTTCGGGCAGTAGGCTGGGTACACCCTGAACGGGTTGCCAGCCAATCACAGAGCTGAAGGACCCTCTTAAAAACAAAAACAAACGCAAGAACAAAAACGGAACTGACAAATGTCCTTCTCATTCAACAAACTTCATCGCTCAAAACAAAAACACGTCTTCAATTGCGTCTTCAAATGTGTCTTCAATTGCGGTTACATCAGGACACTCTTTCTCATACTGACTGTCATGCCAATCTGGTATTTCTGGGATCCCCTCGCCACAATTTTGAACATATTCACAACACATCGTCTTCATAGATGATATGCTTATTTTACTGAAAAAATCTTTTAATGAATCACACTGTTTTTGACATATGACTGACCTCCTCTCCTGCTAAAAGAATGTTTTCATTTGCTCTTATTTTAATGTTGCACCAGCCATTGCGACGATGAAGATCCTGCTGGAATCTTTTGGTAAAAATGTTTAAATGTTTAATTTTTGGGCTTTTTCAAGCCCAATAGGGGGAATGTTAACATTGTTAACATTTTTAATTCTTTATTTTATATTTTAACTATTTTGAATTTAGTTATAGATGTGTAGAGCAGGTGAAATAATGTTAAACTCAGTATAACTTGACCTTAACCTATCTGGTACCTTGTTTTTATCTAAAATTTCTTCTCAGTGTCCTGCGTGAGAACATATTCTGTTCGTGAGAGAGAAAGCACACACAGTTCCCACAACTATACTACATTAGGAGCTGTCAAGTTCAATCTGTTTGTGAGATTTTGTTTTGGGAAAAAGTACGAACTGGTACTCTGAAGAATATGTTGTGTCTAAAAGATGAACACAGGTGCAAACTGTGTACTGAGATTCTGTTTTCTTCTCTGTTTTTCTTCTGTTATGTAACATTGTGAGAACTAATCTGTTTTTCTTATTCATGGGAGGAGAAAAAGGCGTTTTGCTTTCAAACTGGGGTGTATAAAGAGCTCTCTCTCGCAAGGGAGGGGGCACGCACTCTTTGATCGACACGCTCTTTACGTGATATTCAATTTGTGTGACCGGAGATCTCTGTAATAAATCATCCTTCGAAGGAGCCTTTGTCACAAAGAAGTCTCATCTCCAATTTTTGGAACACACGAAAGATAACAAATTATATCATCATTTAACAATACCTACAGCCTACGCTACAATGATGTCTATACAATGAAAACTTAAACTATAGCATACTGTCTTCCAACAGTACAGCAAATAAGTCATCAGATTCACCACTCAATAAATGTAAAATATGTATGAAAGAAAAAAATAGTGCCCATACTACTGAATCAACCCTTAGATTAATCATTATTGAATTGATTACTGTAGGCTGTAGCGCATGTGTGATTTTAATTCCAAACTGTACATTGTGTTTGATAAATAATTGAGATATTCCTTCTTCATTTTTTTCATTTCCCCCCCTTTTTTATTTGTATTTTTTTTTTAATTTTCTTTCAGACTTTTGATGCAGCTTCTGATTCAAATCTTGCTAGCAGCTTGAACATTGCAAATTGCCTTTAATTGACATTTCCATGAAATGTCAACTTTGAGGAGAGAACAGTTCCTGAGTTTAGGGTTTGTACCACAAAGCTAATTTTGAGCTTGCTTTTTCCTTAGACTTAGAGGCACAATTGAATCAATAGATGTTAAATTTGACTTATTTTCTCAAGGCATAAATGTTATCCACCCATTTTCTGTACTGATTAATCTCTTTGGGTGAGAGACATGGTACAGTATGGCCAGTCAATCACCGGGAACAAATACAACCAGGCAAAAAAATATATTAAAAAAATAGAGTGGTAGTAAAAATAGGGCAGCTAAATCCTCATAATGACACACTGTACAATACGTACCTGGTAAATGATTTAAAAGCTGTTCAGTACAAAAATCAGAAGAAGCTCGAAGGATAGAAACACAATTTGCTGCCTGGTAATCATGCAGATAGGGGAAGGGAAGACAAATGACCCGACAATGAGTCAGTGAGGAAGGTAATTATTTAGAGGGGTGGATTAAAGGTGGGAGATAAAGGATGAAGAGGAGCAGGCAATGAGAGAATGACGAACCGAAACAAAGATACACGCGCCGAGAGGAGGAAAACAACAGACCAAAAAGGTGAATGGTGACTAACGGCGGTTCAGGTAGACAAAGGGGCGGAGTAAATAAGAGAAGCAACAATCACATCACTGATCTTTCCCTTTACCCCCACAACCCACGCATGACAACAACTTGTGTGGTCATCATGATTCATCTTCAATATGAGAATAAGTCCACCTCAACAGTCCATGTAGTGTTCATATATTGAGAACAGGGCTCACCAACATAGTGCCCAACTGGGACCAGATAACCCTCAACGGCCGCATGAGTTTAGCACGCGAGTCTTTTCTAAAAAAAAAAAAAAAAAAAAAAAGCATCATCAGTGACGGGACAATTGTGATTTCCCAATTGTTATTTCCCAATTGTTATTTCAGAAACGTGTATGAAACTGGAAGCCCTGGGCATTAAATAAGTTCACAAGAAGTAGCTCTCTTCTTTAAAAAGGTTGGTGACCCATGATCAGCTACGAGGGAGTGTTACTTTTAACAAAATTAATGAAATTTATTAGCCGTTATGAGGGAGTTTGGAGACCACAGAAAGCCAAAGTATGGACTAATTGGTTGCTGGATAGGAAGTAACAGTTTGCACACTTTTTTGATTGGTTTTAATTATGATCTAGTTCCATGCCATCCAGAGAACTGCCGACATGACTCTAAAGTAAGAAAAGGTGCTAAGCTAAGCAAATGGTAATGCAGCTATCTGAAGGAATCCGAGGTCCTGAAAGCAGCAGATACAGAGTACACTCAGATAATGTGAACTAAAGTATTTTTTCTGAAAAGTTTCAGAGGGGAACAGGGAACTGTTTCCACTACGGCATGCTACAAAGAAGTAGTTTTTGGTGGAAACATGCTGACTCAGCTGGGTTTTTGTTAGTTTTAAGCTTCTGTATATTAATTGAAATTAGGGATGGGTGAGCAATGCCGGCCCAAGCCTCCGCGGGGCCCTAAGCAAAATTTGATTTTGGGTCGTCTATCACCGCCAATACTTGTAATAGTGATTATTGGTCATTCATACTCCTACAAACGTATTTCATGTTTTATTGCTAATTTAAGTAACCCCTTGTCAAGCTATATGTGAGACTTGTTGTTAGATTGCAACCCACAATGATTAAGGCCATCAAAGTAGACAATTGTTTTGCAAACTTGCAGGCAAATCTTTAAAGTAATGCAATATTTGTCAAATTCAGCAAATCCCCCTACTGGCTACACAGAGCCCCAAAGAGAATTTCAATCTAAAGTGTTAGCAAATTCGGCAACACGATCAGCCTGGGACCGATTTACACTGATACAGTATGGGGACACTGAATGTCATCTAGGCCAACCATAAGTACCAACATAATAAAATAAACCAATCATTTATTGTAAACACAATTTGATTTCTTATTTTTGTTTTGAACAAAATACAACAGCAAACGTACAAAAAAAGACAGTTTTAAATAAAATGTATAAAGAAATATCAAACACATACTTAAATATGTGAATAAGAAAATAATGTTATATCAATAAAATAGTTGAATAAAAAAGAATAATTCAGTCAGAAATTATGCATATGTAAAATGTGCAAAAGCTTAAATTAAAATGGGGTAGAAAAAAATTAACAATCTTCAGCAATCCAAACATTTGACTCCATATTCTGCTTTTTTTCTGTGGGAGTGGTATTGGACGTCCATCGATTGAAAATCCACTCCCGTGTCATCCTCTTATGCAGCGCGAACGGCATGGTTGAGATTAGTGGACAGCAAAGCGTCTATCTCTTCTTCCTGCCCTGCTCTTTTTCTTCAGCACCCCCTCCTCATTTCATTTCTTTCAGAAGGAGCTACTTAGATCAATTCACTTCTCCATTTACAAGAAGGTAACAGAATAAATTATGATTGCCTGACTTGATGTGTGCTCCTAACCCACCCTTCTACCAAGGTCTGCCTTCAGCACTGATGTGAGTTGATGTCACATTTTCCTTGGAAATTCAGTGAATGTCTTTTCCTCTGTCAGAGAAATCTGGCAACCGTGCAATGCACCGCTTGATTTCTTTCTTCACTTCTAACAAGTGTCAGGATGCAGAAAAAAGGGGCGAGGAACACAACAGAGTATTGCAAAAGGAATAGAGGGTTATGTAAATAACCTTCATTTTAAGACACTGCATCAACTTTTGAGATTTTGCTACATGGGTCAGAAAAAAATAATTTTCATTTAATCTATACTGTATACAGGCTTGGGGAGTAACGGAATACATGTACCGCCGTTACGAAATCAGATTGCAATTAATTTTTTTTACTGTATTCCATTACAGTTAAAGGAAAAAACATGTAATCAGATTACAGGTACATTTATTAAAAATGGGGATTACTTCGAGGGATTACAATTTCTAAAATGAGAGAGAGTGCGAAAGAGGGCGTGCGAGAGAGAGAGAGAGAGAGACCGAGCGAGAAAGAGAGAGAGAGAGGACAGAGCGAGAGAGAGCGCGTGCATGCCCGCGCAATTGGGACCGTTGCTACATGTTGGGGAGGTGGAAACGAACAAACTGACTATTCGCGTCTTCCACACGCAGGCAGTTTGAAAAAGCTTCACGGATGGGAGGAGGAAATAGCGACATGTATTCACTAGAACTTACTCGGAGCGAAAGTTTGAGCTAAAAGTCCAGCGGCATGCTAAGCGCTGTAGCTTCTTGCTAGCTAGCCCGCTAGCCTACAACCATAATGTGAGTTACACCTTCCAAACAAATCTTCCTCCCACCAATTCACTATTTAAACATCATACACAACATATACACGGCTAAACTTGTGACTGGGATAAAAGTTCATTTTGCAGTTGATGTCACACATCGTCATCCTCATTGGATGACCATCTGTCTGTCTGTCTGTCTGTCTGTCTGTCTGTCTGTCTGTCTGTCTGTCTGTCTGTCTGTCTGTCTGTCTGTCTGTCTGTCTGTCTGTCTGTCTGTCTGTCTGTCCGTCCGTCCGTCCGTCCGTCCGTCCGTCCGTCCGTCCGTCCGTCCGTCCGTCCGTCCATCTATCTATCTATCTATCTATCTATCTATCTATCTATCTACTGTGAGGTGTTGTTGCTTTCAGTGACAGTCCGAAAACAGCATATGGCCTTCAATCAATCAATCAATCAATCAATCAATAGCCTACATGCTTTTTAATTAGACTAGGATTTTTGCTATTTATAGGCTGCCCGGGTCCCTATCACCAGCAAATAGCAGGGGCACATTGTATAGAATATATATTGTGGTGATATTTAATTTAATTTTGTCTTCATGGGCATACTCAATATTGGAGTAATCCAAAAGTAATCCAGTTACATTACTTTAATATTATGGTACTTGGATTACGTTACTAACTACATTTAACATACATTTAGCAGGCAACTTGTAACTGTAATGGATTACATTTTAAAAAATAACCTCCCAACCCTGACTGTATATTGCTCGTTTCTTTCTACACATTTTTGTCAAAACAGTTATTCAGCCCTGCAAAGTCCTCAAACATGTTGGCTACCTTTATTTTGTGGTGATTGTTATAAAGTCTGTGTCAATTCACACACCCTCACCAGTGACAACTCTTCATATTGCCAGATTTTTTAAATGATCTATTAGTGCTTTACGATGTCAAAATAAAGACTCCGAAGTTCGAGTGTCCTAGCTCAAACGGCATTCAAGTTATTGTCCTTCCAAGTTTGGGTGCCACGCCCACTTTTGGAATCCTGGAATTGCACAATGAATTTTGGACCATCTTTGAAGGCCCGTACGTTTTAAGGTAGGTTCAGGCCTACAAATTGCTATGTCTAGGCATTCTGACCCTGTCTATCAGAATCTGCACTTACAACAAGCATAGGTGTACTATTTTTTTAGATAAATTAACCCTTTAAAAGTGATTTTTTTTTTATGACAATACATTTTGTTGACATTTTGGGGTCCATCCATTTTCCTAAACGCTTATCCTCACGAGGGTCGAGGGCATGCTGGAACGTATCCCAGCTGTCAATGGGCGGGAGGGAGGCAGGTACACCCTAAACTGGTCGCCAGTCAATCACAAATTTTAGTTGTCCATATCTTAGAAATGTTTTGTGTTGGTGGGGTTTTAACAGACTTATCATCATATCTGGGAACTGTAATATGTATTTAGAGAGTTTCAAGGCACTCTGGCCCTTGGTGGGGGTACAGGAGGGCTCCAAATATGCATTGCTATGGGACAAAATGACCTATTATCCTATTTCAGGCCATGTGGGCACCTAATGATGGGAATGTGCTTTTTACAGCGTTGCCTTTCATCAACATTTGGAGCCAATAAAAACTTTGATTATCCAACTCCTTCACTATGAATCCTGGAATTGCACAATGAATTTTGGACCATCTTTGAAGGCCCGTACGTTTTAAGGTAGGTTCAGGCCTACAAATTGCTATGTCTAGGCATTCTGACCCTGTCTATCAGAATCTGCACTTACAACAAGCATAGGTGTACTATTTTTTTAGATAAATTAACCCTTTAAAAGTGATTTTTTTTTTTTATGACAATACATTTTGTTGACATTTTGGGGTCCATCCATTTTCCTAAACGCTTATCCTCACGAGGGTTGAGGGCATGCTGGAACGTATCCCAGCTGTCAATGGGCGGGAGGGAGGCAGGTACACCCTAAACTGGTCCCCAGCCAGTCACAAATTTTAGTTGTCCATATCTTAGAAATGTTTTGTGTTGGTGGGGTTTTAACAGACTTATCATCATATCTGGGAACTGTAATATGTATTTAGAGAGTTTCAAGGCACTCTGGCCCTTGGTGGGGGTACAGGAGGGCTCCAAATATGCATTGCTATGGGACAAAATGACCTATTATCCTATTTCAGGCCATGTGGGCACCTAATGATGGGAATGTGCTTTTTACAGCGTTGCCTTTCATCAACATTTGGAGCCAATAAAAACTTTGATTATCCAACTCCTTCACTATGAAGCCTTTGCATATCATACAATTTTGGGATATTTTCTGAAAAATCCTAAATCCGGAAAGTAGATCAACTACCGGGTAAAAGTTTTATCTGCCTAGTGCCTATTCATGTTTCTAGTAGTTAAAAAAAAAAGACCCACATAATTAAATTCAGATTAAACAAGGATAATATCAATTTAAAACACTTTATTCTATGTGTAGTTAAACCGTACATGCATATTAACACTTTGTACAATGTACACACTACCAGCAAGTCCATTTTACACCAGACGCCATGGTCTCCCTCAGCGCTTTATGAACCTGGGGGAAACCTTTACTTGCTCCGCCTCCTTCCCACCAGGCTAAGCAAGAACCATCTACCCAATTTCTTAACCACTTGTCCTCACAAGGGTCACGGGGGGCCCTGGAGCCTATCCCAGCTGGCTTTGGGCAGCAGGCGGGGTACACCCTGAACTGGTTGCCAACCAATCGCAGGACACATAGAGACGAACAACCATCCACACTCACAATCACACCCATGGACAACTTGGAGAATTCAATTAACCTGACATGCATGTCTTTAGAATGTGGGAGGAGACCGGAGTGCCCGGAGAAAACCCACGCAAGCACGGGGAGAACTTGCAAACTCCACCGTGGAACGCCGAAGCCCGGACTCGATCTCACGTCCTCTGCACTGGGAGGCGGACGTGCTAACTAGTCATCCACCGTACCGCCCTAAGCAAGAACCAAATAGGTCAAATAGCTAGCTAATTAAATTCCTAACTTTTCATCTGTTGTCTGAAGTACCCTGTCACTCTCAGATGACAGTTGAATGAGAATTAACTAGACTGGCTCAATATGCTGACAGAAATGGAAATTGTTACAGTATATGATTTCCTTTTGAATGTGTCTCACAGTCCAGCTTTGACCTTGCGGGGGATGCTGAGGTACATCACAGATTGTAAATATTGACTATAACAAAAGCAGTGAAAATGACTTTCCTTGGGATTAGTCACTTTCTGCTTTGAGGACTTGGAGGATAAGCCCCTGACAGGAATGAATATCTGTGTCCAAACAGCCATACTCGTCACTAAAGTGGGTTTCTCCTGTCTGTCTTGTGTCTAAAGACTTTAAAGTTAAAACTTTGGCCTGTCTGCTACACACGGTAAATGTGCTTCCTGGTCTCTGATGTTATAATCAAGCCCATTGTGCAAGATTCTGCAATAACACATGGATACAAGAAATTACATTTTTTAAATCAATTTAATAAAAAAACTAGTGTATTTTTTTTTATGTCACATTCATTTGTCACATCAATATGTTAACATGTTGTTTTTTAAAATGCTTTTGGCAGGTTGTTGGCCGTCTTCCGAGTAGGAAACTCAAACCGTGTTAATGTACTAGATCTAGCCAAAGTATAGCAATCGTAATCATTGTAGACGCACCACCGCCGCTTGGTAAACGTGACATTTGGTCAGTATGGGAAAACATTTTTTTTGTCATTAAAATGTTCAAAAATAAATTTTAAAATAATCAAATATCCAAGTTCATCAAAAGTGATACTGCATAATAAAGTATGTTTATTCGTAAAAATGACTGAAAACGGATGGATCGGTATTTTTGTTTTGTTTCCATTTAATATCTTACAGGAACCTTTGTCGTACGTACGTTTCTCCATCGACGGACTTTCTTTGTAGTACCACAAACACAACCTCTTCCTCCCCACGTGAACTGCGGTAAAGTGGTGAATGTGTGGCTCGAGTACACACTGCCTCGCTTCATTATCGGGATTATTTAATCATTTATTTGGATCACATGGTTATCGCAAGTGAGATCATGGAGCTAGTGGAAGAGGACGAGATGCTCAGCGAGGATTCAGAAGACGACGACAGTGAGCTGTCCGACAATGCGGTGAGTACTCCTCTTGACACAGTCGGCTAACCGTTAGCAAGTCAGATGATCACGCTATATGTAAAAGACATCACACGAATGTATCAGTTCAGACAAAGCGATGTTTTGACTGTACAATAGTTTGCGCTGTGAAATTAAGTAAATCGTTTTTAAGGCGGTGGTTAATTTTGCCGTAACCGGCAATTCTCCGATGGCGTTAGTTTACCGTGAATGGCCCTGATTGGTCAATCACCGGAGCAATATGGTCAGAACGGCTATTTTAACGTGATTATGATGATGCACATTGTTGATTTTGCCCGTCTAGCTCCAAGAAGCTTTTGCAAAAGGCTTGTTGAAGCCCGGAATGAACTTGAGGGTGGATAAACCCAAAACCTTCGTCAACAATATGGTAAGTATGATTATGGGACGATCTGTTTGTCTACGTGTTTTGAATTAAAGTATTTACCAATTATTCAAATAACGTTGTTCTATGCAGGGAGGCATGAAACGGTGTTTGGCTGACTTGAAGAAAGACCTTCCCTGGGTGGAGAGATTAGACCTCACCAACCCACCTGTTGAGGATGTTCTCGCTAAAATGGGAGGGAATATGCAAAGTGGAAGCAATGGAGAAGTCAATGCAGATGATGATTTCCAGAGGGAGATGTTATTGTGAGTCTCAACTTCATTTTATTAACTTTGGAACTCATGCGATTAATTACTATTAAAAATTGTAATTCACTGACAGAACGCAACTGTATAAAAAAGAAGATAAGCTACGTGAATATAGTTTTAAACCTTAGCACATGTGCATTTCACATAATGTGGCGGTGAGAATTTAAAAATATATATATATATATTTTACATCAATGTAGTCCATTCATTAGCATACATCACAATCACATAAGAGAAGATTTATACTAAACAAGAGCTGCTCATTAATGTTGTAAAGAAGGCAAAGGGAAGTCAGTTACCCACTCTGCTGTGCATTAGAGCTCTATTTTTTGTGTGTTTGGAGGTAATGATAAACATCACTAATTATATGAATTTATGTCCATATCACTTGATGACCTGAACAAATCAGTCATGCTTTCAGAAGAAAGGTATTGTTATTCAGAATTAAAACGTTTTATTAGTGGAGTATATAATTGTTCAAATTGCACTGGTTTTTATTACCTGCATTGATAATATACTCTAAGAATACTGATTCTAAAATGGATAGCTTTTGTTTTCTCCTCCTGTTGTACATACGCTGTATGTCTTTGTTAATGTCCTGTTGAGGAAGTTTGACACTATAAAGAACATGACTGGCAAAAATGGATCACTATAAACAGCTTCAAAAAGACTTCACACATTCCATTGGTGAAGCGTGTTAAAGGGCTCAGTTCAGAATGGTCTCAAATATTGACATCCGGCTGGACACTGTTGGATGCTTGTTGAAGTTTTTTTTGTCTAAATTAAGTCCATGTAGTACGTGCATCAGTATTGTTATTGTGTTCAATAATTATATATACTAAGCCAAATGACAGAGTAGACTCTCTCCTTTCTGCCTTTTTTCCGTTCTTATAATCAACAGTAGAAAAATGTCGGTTGCACAAAATGCAGTCATTTCTCCCATGGACTCTCAAATTGTATTTATCTCATAAAATGGAGCAATGATGTCATGTACATGTGGTTGTGGAGCAGATTCAGATGCTCCCCCACCTGTCGACGTTGAAAAACAAAAACGTAATTGACAAGTATACTTGTCAATGGCAGTGAAAAATGTACAGTACATGTCTGAAATGTCTGACAGGCTATTAACTCAAGCTTGGTTATAAAATGATTGTTTTGCTCTGTTAAATGCTTCCACAGCTACCGTCAGGCGCAAGCTACAGTTCTTGAGGCACTGCCTCTCTTGAACAAGAACGACATTCCCACTAAGAGGCCCGATGACTACTTTGCTGAGATGGCCAAATCTGATCAGCAGATGCAAAAGGTGACTTTACTCTTCCAAAATTTCGTTTTTAAAGGTATTAATTGTACATGAAAAAATAATGAGGTTATCAAATTCATTCTGGAGAAATTATAAAAAAAAATTACTTCTGAATATGGCTCAATGAGTCAAGTATCCCTTTAATATACAATATTGGTAGAAATTCAAGGGCTTTTGCACTCAACTGGTCTAGATACAATAGTGTTGCACGGGATACCGGTACCAGTACCGTACCTCGATGTTTTGGCGTCAAAAACGGCTCGGTATCATTTTTTTCTTAGTACCGGTACTTAAAAAAATAAATACGAGACAGCCCGCAACTCTGTTTTAAAGGCAGGTACACATACACGCTTGGCCGGCTGTCTACCGATATGTGGAAAACGCCTTAAGTAAGCGACACGCCTCTTTTAGCGTGTGTGCGAGAGGGCGCAGGAAGATGGCTTCACACACTGAAGCGCTCGCTGGCCGTCCACTCCTCGTTGAGAAGTATAATGCACAAATTAATCTTATTAAAACTTATAAGTGTAGCTCTCGCTGGCCGTCCACTCCTCGTTGAAAAGTATTATTATTATTGAGCTGATTAAGGCTCCACGGGAGCGCGCAAGTAGAGTGGAAGCCACGCGACAGCATTGGCATTGCCTACGCATGTTTTCAATAAACACATGAACACACGTGTGGTTTTAAATTTTTCAGTTTTAGAAACGCTTTGTAAGAAGAGCAAATGTTTTTCGCGGAGAAGCAGAAGAAAAAGCAGCAATCATTCCTGCAGTGGACTCAAGGTGTGTTCAAAGAACAGGTACACAGTAGAAAATTACATTTATGCATAGAAAAAGCTCAGATGACTGACAAAGAAACAGACACAGGTTGTGACGCATTTTTGACACTTCCCTTAAAAATAAGTGGAGTCTGAATTATTTTGTTCCCAGTTTGTAGTATTTGATTATGCGATTATTTATTTGATTATTGACTAATTGGGAGCAGAATGGAGAAGAGCAGAGACATGCACGCACACTTAAGCAACGTTACATTGAGTCGTTGGAGTGCCACTGTATTGCCAATATTTAAACCAGATGACATCAAATGCAGTCAAATACAGTACTTCAAGAATATGGCATGCAATGTGAGAAAGCACATACAGTATAAACAAAAATACATACTGTATGTACATAAATTAACCAGTGTGCATCCCAATATTTTTGAATTAATAATAAAAATAATTTGAAATTCTTTTGTCAGTTTTAATTTTGCTGCTTTTGCTGATGTTTTAGAGTTTTGTCGAGGTATCGTTTCAGTACCGGTATCGAGGTATTTTATGCAGGTATAGTATCAAAGTCAAAATTTTGGTATTGTGACAATACTAAGATACAATATGAAGATAAGGCTTCATTGTGTTTTTCATTTGCATATGTTAGCTATGCTACAATTTTTTTCCATTTCCACTTCATGTTTGTTAATTCCCATGTTAAGATTCCCCAGAAATTTGCAACCCAAACTGTGATCAACTTTTGCCTTATTGATTTGCCTTAAGGGATGTTCATGATTACTTTGCCACAATGATTGCTGAGGCAACTGTGACTTTACAACTGGTCCAAGCTTCACAGTTAAATGCAACTGCTGGCATCTTCATATTTTCTTGTCTATTCCACCTTCCAGATCAGGAAGAAGCTGCTTTCAAAACAGGCGATAATGGAGAGGTCGGAGAAGGCGAAGAAGTTACGCGAGCAAAGGAAATTTGGCAAAAAGGTTTCTTTTCAATGTTACCTAATAACAAAGTGGAGGAGAATGGTCTGATTCAGTAGTCCAGTCATTATTAATTGTATTTTGGCTCATTAGGTGCAAGTCGAAGTGATCCAGAAGAGACAGAAGGAGAAGAAGGCAATGATGTCGGCTGTTAAGAAATACCAGAAAGGTTGGTCAGGAGAATTCCGCTTTCTTCATCAGTTTTGCACATTTTATGTTTGCTTTAAAGGGGATGTCAACTCATAATTTTTTTTATTTGTGGAATATGAATATAGCAGCAAAACCTACACATTTTTATCCGTCTCAGGGCGGCGACCATCTTGCCACTTAAACTGAAAACGACATTGCTCAGGCCACAGGTAATGGCCAATCACAGCTAAGCTTGTGAATGTCACATGACCAAACTCAAAACAGGTGAGCATGATTGGCCGTTACCTGATCCCTGAGCAGCTGTGATGTCATTTTCAGTTGACAGCAAGTGGCGAAAGGGCCACTCTCTGAGATGGATAAAAATTAGTGGAATTTTCTGCTTATTCCACAATTGCAATACTAATGACAAATCATTTTGACTAGTGAGGGCGCATACAATATATTGTAAAGACAATTTTTGGGTTGATTTCCCCTTTAAGTGCCAGGCAGGCATGATAGCTCCCAATTAAATTTGTGTGTTCCTCGCGATTCTGTAGTGTGTGACAAGAAAGTGTTCTGATCCTACCACTTTCAGGAATGACTGACAAGTTGGATTTCTTGGAAGGAGACCAAAACGCACCCAAAAAAGATACTTCTCAGAACGCCAAGAAGGCATTGAACAAGAAGAAGTAAGGTGTTCACTTTCAGTATTTGGCATCAGCTGTAACAATAGTGAAATGCCTCCCCAACTAAAGACTTTAATTGTGACTGCTCCTTTTATAGCCCCAACGCCAAGAGAAAATATAAGGATCAGAAGTTTGGCTTTGGAGGCAAGAAGAGTGGAAAGAAGTGGAACACTAAAGAAAGCCACAATGATGTTTCTGGTTTCCGTGCTAAAGTGGCTCATGCGAAGGGTCCGAAAGGAAAGAAAGGAAAAGGAGGAAAACAAAATGTAAGGTTACACAAATGCTGTTGTAAAAACAGACCCCACAAGGACAGAAAATACACTGATTTTGTTCTGCTTCATACTTGCTTCTAGAAACGTCCAGGGAAGTCTGCACGTAGGAAGATGAAGGCTCGCTCATAAAACACATTGAGGCACTTGGGTAGAACTTGAACTTTGCTTCGAGGTGGATTTCCTCATGGCTGGTAATCCTTAGGAACTTTGACTTTTTTTGTGAGTTTCTGTTTAAGCTGCCCTTTGCCGAAGAGGGGGTGGGTGAGGAGGAACACAGCATAATCAGCAGGCCGCACCAAGGGAGGACGACTCTTCTGGGGAGGCTGTTTGGAGAACCCGAACACTTTTACATTAAACACCGTTTTGATCACACTTTTTTTAAGCTCCAGTATTCCACAGGTTTTTGTACAACTTCAAAATTGATAGTTAAGAAATTTAAACCCATTAAATGCCATACAGACGACTGCTGTGCTAGTCTGTTTGTGATTACCTAATATCTGCCATTTAAGTATCCACATCTGACCTTCCATCTTTTTGACTATTATATAACTCCATATATCTTAATTTTATTTATTTTTTAAAAAGGGTCTCGTTTGTGTTCTGCAAAAAATACTGTCACTTTTGACCTTTGCCTTTTAGGGTGTTCAAGGAACTTTTGTCGCTGCGTCTTAAGGATTTGTTCTCCATCCTTTCAATCTGGCATAATGACGTTGTGCGTGTGTGTTCCTAGCTGCGCCTGCGCACATTGAGTGTAGCATGTAGCTGGTGAGCTTTGGACTCAGCCATTTGTCGTTGGAGCTCCACCGATCCCAGCGCATACTTTGAAAATAGCTGAGAGCTACAAGAGGACATCCATCTTTGAAGCAAGGTTGGCTGTAGAGACTGATGAAGATGATGAGCCCGCATGTTCTGACATTTGATAGGCGTTTCCCCCAGACGAGCAGGAGAGCTAGCAGGAGAGCTGATAGGATGGTCTTCCGCATGCACTTTTTTTTTTAAGTGACAGACATTTGGCTCCTACTTTTTGGGAAAATCCTTGAATACACATTTAAAGTAGAACGGTTCTAATTGTTTTCAGTTATATTGGAGACTAAGCACGATTTGACTTTATAGTTAGAAAATTTGAAAAGCCTCAAATGACAACCTGATCAAATCAAATCATGGCAGCTTCAAGATAAGCTACATAGATCACACCAAAACACACTGCATATTCATATCTGTGTTGAGAAAAGCTTGGCTCATCAACACCTGTCAGGCACAAGCACACTGTTGCATAACATCTGACTACATAGAAGTCGACAAAAAGACAAATACAGTTTGAGTACGTTGTTTCATCATGAACAATGCCTTGGGCGTCAAGAGTTGCAAGAAAAAAAATGATTTTGTATTAAACTTTTATTTTTTAAATCTAAGTACATATTGTGTGCATTGTTACAATACAAAGTACTTGAACCTATTGAAGTATTACCATGAGAGAACACCATACCTACAGTAAGATATGGTAGTGGTAGTTTTTTTGTGAGGCCTCAGTCAACAAGGATGAAATTAATGAACCGTTCTAAAAACCAAAAACCCCAGTTTCTGCTAGAAAGCAAAAAAAATCCAATGAAAAAGACTGGAATGGCTTAACTTTATTTGTGGTTTTTCAGAGGTACTTCAAATGGTGTCAGGTTTGTGCTATCTGTACCAATTAACACAACTTTGGATGTGAGAGGGTGTTTACACTTGTGCAACCACATCACAGTCATTTTTACTTGCCCTCTTTTTTTAATTTAGTTGTACAGGTTTTAGGTCACATGGTGGAAGAGTTTTTGAAATGATTTATTTTGGTCTGACATTTGAACATGCTTGCGTTTATATCCATTGTATATCGGTAAACTCCTTGATGGTTGATTTTGTTGGTGGTTTATTTTGAAAAGCGTAGGACAGACTCTTGGTGCTTGGTGATGTCTGTGCTGTTTCGGAAGAAATTTAATCTGTTGTCTTTGCGATTTGTTGGGATCTGGGGACAAAACAAATACACATCTGAATTTAGTTCTGCAGGGAAACCAATATGAAAAATCTTTAAATTTAGATCCTCACCAGGGTTGTGGACACCCATCCAATCTCCTGACTTTCAGTCAATGGCGTCGTATATTTCTTAGTGGGCTCCTGGCGAGCTTTGTGGAATGCTTCAATAAAGGCCACTTGAGAAAAGGAAAGCATGTGATCAGCAATATTCTTGACAACTCCGTTTTTTTTCATAGCTTCAAAGGGGCTACATCCCCAGACGTAACTGACAGTTTTAAAAGAGACGATGTGTAAGAATTGGCCAACAGCCACTTCACTGACCAGGCTAGCACACATTTCCAGCTCAAGACACACTCTAAAGTGATCATTAATATTTTTATAGAGCCGGAATTAGACACAGCTCTTCCACTGAAATCCATTCAATTATTCAAGCACACCTTTTGCTGTGGCAGATAAACAGGCTACAATACCTTTTGAGGCAAGCAAAAACACGTGTAGTTATGTAAATGAGAGCTGGTTTCAATACTTCCTGAAATAATGTTAAACTCACAGTTTTCTGGAATCACTTCTTGTGGTTTTCTGCTCATGGGTTTGTCTGGTAGAATGTGTACTGAAAGACAGGATGAGAGATAAACAGAATGATTTCTTTGACGAAAACAATCCACCCACCAACAATTCTAGGTGTTTTAATCAATGGCAAATGTCCAATATAATAGGACAGTTTTGCAAAAGTTGAGTAACTTACACTTTCTGTGTGGGTTGATGCTAAACTCAGTGTGGAGTCTTTGTTGTCTTTGCTCTTTCCGGATCATCTCAACGTGAATTGCATTCTGTTGGACCACATCTTTTTTCTTTGCTTCCATTTTGCGAATTCAAACAGCTTTCAAACGATAAAATAAAATGTTAACCTCTGATCCGTAAAGCTATTTTTGTCCGGTGCATGTACCGTTGCCTGGTAACAGAAAACTCACCCTCACCGTAGTAACACATTTAAGCCACTTGGTGAGGCTGCATGCTCAGCAATGAACATTGTGTGACTCGACTCTTATATTAAAGAGACGTCTTCTGTATTTAATCACACGGTGCCTCAACCATGGCATGTAAATCCCCCCCCCTACCCCAAAGAGATTTATTAAAACAGTTCCATCATACTTACTATAAAAAGGAACTTAGATACTTTACCAATTACTTGATTTAAAAACTAGCTAAGATTACAAGTTACTCTATAGTAAGCAAATACCGACAACCATGCTTTAAAGATTGTCACACCCAACTAAGTGGCAGAATGACACCCGGTTATGCCACTGAAATTAATAGGAAGTGCATTTTCAACATGTTGTAATGGCAAAACTAAACATTATGTGGGCGAAGGTTTTAGGACGTGGGGGAAGATTCCTTTCATATACTACATTTATTTATTTATTTATTTATTTATTTTTCTGGAGATGTACTACTTCATATACTACATTTATAATGTACATTGTTTATAAATGGTAAAATATGACGACAATTTGGGGACCTCCTCTTTCGGGGATCACAATCTGGTGTGTGTTTCTCTAGTTAGCTAGTAGGGATTTAACAATATCCAAACATCACGATACGATAATTATCACAATAATGTGGGGAGGTTAGTGATATTAAAAAAAGGTCACAATATTGTATACAAAATTAGCTCAATGCACAATGTTGTGCTTTTGTACATAACAGCAATGCATATAAACAACCTACAATCTCTAATAACGCTTAATATTGAGGCACTTACTTTTGCTAATGCACGCGCTCATTGAGTTGCTCCACATACTGACTCGGTTCCCAAGCATATTATGTTCCCCTTCATCTGACTATTAGCGTGTATTTGAAACATAGAAGGGCCAAAACATGCCTTATGAAAATTAAATTGCACTAAAAAACTAGCCACCAGAGGGTGCTACAACTGCACAAATGGAAATCAACCAGACTTTTTTAACAGATGTGCTGGTTTTAATATCGTGACATGACGACGATGATATTGTGGCAGTTTTAATATCACGATATCACGTTATTGCCGTTATAGTTACATCCCTAGTAGCTAGTAGTAGTTGTGTTATTGACATTACATAACCTCTGTACATTACACAGAGTGTGCGATAAACGTTAACATTTTTCAGCGCAAAATAGTGACTGTACTTCAAGCTTGAAAGTGTGAATCTCTCTGACTCCTGCTTCCTCCATTGCTGTTCATGGATGCAGTCACTAGTCGGTGCCTGAAAACGATGATGTCACTCCGGCTGACAGGAATGCTAATTTGAATACTCCCACAATGCCTTTCACTATGTCCAAGCTGTAAAGACCTGTTTCCCTTTCTTACGTGTTCTATAATGTATAGTTGTTTAATGACTTTAGTTATAGTGTTATTGGAATCAGATGTGTTTCTGTATTTTATTATTCATTAGTTTTACATTAAAATACATGGGTGCAGGAAGCACCGTGGGTGAGAAGTATGTGCTGTTCATTTAAATTCAATTCATTCTCAGTGAGGCCTCTTGCAGGCAGTTAAGTGCTTCTACCTATAGTAGTCAAAGGTACCTCTCTTTCTCTCTCTATCTCTCTCTCTCTCTCTCTCTCTCTCTCTCTCCCCCCCCCCTTTCTCTCCATCACCCCCCCCCCCCCTCTCTCGTTACTTGCATTAGAGCTGTGCAATACTTGAGATTTTGGTGTCAATTGATACCATGTAAAAACTGGTGCCAAATATCGTCTATACCGATACCAAGTACTTTTAGGTTAATAAAATATTATAGTATTGTATTTATTTATTTATTTGTTTGTGTGTTTGTTTGTCCTATTAAATAACTTTTCCCCTTCAAATTAGACTTTCTTGTTGTTCTTAAATACGCCATAATATATCCTCAACGGAAACAAGCCAGGGCTGTTTTTTAAATTTGCCATGGAGTAATACTCTTCATATTCTTAGTCCCTGTCACTCTTTTGCACTCAAAGAAACGTCAGCCAGCAAAGTTCCTCCAGTCTAGTCACATCACATTAACGATACTTACATGTTGTGCTAATACCTAGCTCAACTAGTAGTTGGAAAAGCTCAAACAAAGCATAATATGACTCATTGTCAGATTATGTCATTCACTGTAAATATAATTATTTGTTACCGCCAGTGCCACCCACCGCTGTCAATGGCAGGCCGGCACATGCACGTGTGCTTCAAAGGGATTGTGTGAGGGACCCATGAGAAACCAAAATAAATAAATGTAAAATATAGATACTGGCGCTCTGGTATCGATCCAATACAGACACTCAAGTTAGTATCGATTCTATCGATACTTGGATCGAGCTGCACAGCCCTTACTTGCATGCAAAAGCAAATCTATTTAGCAAATTATTTTTTCACGGCATTAGTCATTAACAGTAACTGTAATCTGATTACTTGAATGGAAATAATAATGTGCTTGAAAATGTGGTTACCGGCATTGTATTTTGAAAATCGATTTCAAGTATCATTCCATAGATTTACAACAAAAGGAAACTTCATTTATTTTTCTGATAGCACACACTATATCTCTTCTTTTCACCAATAATAACAATCATCTCCAATTTGTAAAAATACGTAAATAAATATATAAATACATTTGCAGTAGAATTGTTGGTGAAAGGCATTTCATCTGGTTGGATTACTCAAGATGTGGAGGAGCACTTTTGACCATGTGGCATAATGTGCATTTGACGAATACTTTTTTTTTTTTAAATTTTAGTTTCATTTACAAAAAAAGTTATATACATTCTTACAGCTAAATAAGGCTTTACTTATATACTTACTTACATTATTTAGATAAATAACAGGGCTTGCCATTCCTGGTTCCTCAGTCCTCCTTGATTTTGTTTGTCATCAAACACCCTTCCAACTGTACCTCTTATTGGATTACAGTGAAATCGGACTTGATCCCAGCCAATTATCATAAGTTATGTCATTGTGTGTGTGCCCCCCATGAAGAAGAACAGTAAAGAAAAAAATACTTCTAAGTTTAGCGATCTTGCCAGTCTGATGACAAGCTTCACTGATCTAATAATTAAATTAACACACCACACTATTTGCTACAGTAATTATTATCATGATTGGGAAAGTAAATTATAAGATGATACATTACTGGAAAAAGCAAAGCATTTAGTAAAACCATTTATTCCCAATCCTGAGCAGACATACTCCCCACTCTGGCACTGATGGGCCAATGAGCCACATTTTACCTAATATATATTTGCAAGTCTAACTCATATGCTTCATTTAATGTACTGTAATGAGTTTTATGGGATGTCTGGTGAACACCGTGAGAACATTTTATGGTTTGTTTGTGGACCTCCTGCTGTTGCCGGTGACTGCCAGTCAAGTATGGCGCTTATCACTACAAGAGCAGAATCCACCCTTTTTCCTTCTCACACACTGTGATAACATTATTTCTCAGCTTTTTATCTGGACTCTTCTTGCAGTAGTAGAAGGGCTGTGGGTGTTTATGTGTCTGATTATGAAGTAAAAGCTCTCCTGGCAGAATAACTTTTATGCAAGTGCATGTATGTTTAAGTGCAAATACAATATACTTGTATTGCTCAAGCTATGAATTCTGCCCTGGGAGCACCAAGTGATTGTGGATGAGATGTATGTTTCCATATGCACATCACACATAAACCCACTTCTTCTTCCTTGTTTGTTTTGATAGTGCAGTAGGTGTCTAGGCTCAATGGAGACACTAGTCGTGGGAAAGCTGTTACCATCAGATGGAAATTATCATCACCATTGCTCTTATCTGTAATCTCATGTTTTGTCTTGCTGACAGAGACTTTGTCAGTCAGGGCAAACTCCGGTACAGATTATAGGATGGACCTCATTGCAAGTGGTACATTATAATGCTGGCTCCTAATGTATATTTTACTTATTTTATGGATTTTTTTTATTTTTCTCTAAACTGCTGTTTTGCAGGGAATACATAGGCCTACCAAATCTAAATAATTATCTCCTGAATGACTTTTCATCATTCACTTCGCTGCATGTCTTTGTTAATAGTGATTGTCTGGTCTGAACGGGCCAGCCCAATGTGCTTCATGTCCCTTGCTGCAAGCACACTGATTAGCGCAGTTTAGCTGGACAAATGGTAGGTCATGACACCAATGTTTTTTTCCGTGTATTGTTCTATGTCTATGTGACACACACACACAAAAAACGGTCATCACCTGAACTTGAATAACTTTAGAAATAATTAATAAATTATTTTCATTTTTCAGATTTACCAAGAAGATTTAATGTTCTAAGAGTCTACCAAATTTGACCTTTGAGATGCCATGGACTACTGAGGAAATTACATTTGTAGTTGAGGCATATTTCCGGCTGAAGTCTATCCATGCAGCTCAATTGCAACAGACAATCACACTCTGGACGACCGAAATCATCAAGGACACCACACAACGTTGCTGCAGCCAGAGACTCTGTTGTCCGCAGCCCAAGCAAGTCTGTGCTTAGGCAAAGTCAGGATTTTGAAATCAACCGGGAGTCTGTGCTGAAAATTTTGATCGCAGATCTGTCTGTTGGTGTCTTTACCATTGAGGTTATGCACAGTCCCATGGGTTCTGAACTTGTTGACCCATCTGTGGATCATTGAGTGGACAGGAAATTCACGACATCAGAACCGTTCTTTGAATTGCAATTGAGCTGCGTGGATAGACTTCGAAAATATGCCATCCTTCCATCATCTAGCGCTTATCTGGGGTCGAGTCATGGGGCAGCAGCTTTAGCAGGGAAACCCAGGCTTCCCTCTCCCCAGCCACTTCAACCAGGTCCTCCAGCGGGATCCCAAGGCGTTCCCAGGCCAACCGAGAGACATAGTCTATGGCACATCCCAGGCCAGCAGAGAGACATAGACCCAGCGTGTCCTGGGTCGTCTTCGGGGCCTCCCGCCAGTGGGACATGCCCGGAACACCTCTCCACGGAGGCGTCCAGGAGGCATCCGAACCAGATGCCCGAGCCACCTCAACTGGTTCCTCTCAATGCGGAGGAGTAACGGCTCGACACTGAGTCCCTCTCGAATGGCTAAGCTTCACACCCTATCTCTAAGTGAGAGCCGAAAATATGTATTTTTCTCAGTAGTCCATGGCATCTCGAAGGTCAAATTTGGTAGACTCCTAAAACATTAATTATTCTTGGTAAATCTGAAAACTAAAATTAATTGGTTAATTTGTTTCTAAAGTTACTTAAGTTTAGGTGATGACCGATTTTTTTTGTGCCACCATGTATGTGGCTTGCACATATATTTGTATGAGATTAAAAATGAACATGAATATGCTGGAGAATACATACATACAGTACATACAGTAGAGTTGGATTTTCATATAGCATAATGGAGTGTTAATGCATCTGTACTGGCCTGGAATTAAACCCACGCTCTCAGGGAAAGGAGATGACCACTCTACCACTGATCCACGCCACCCTGACAGCAACAACTGGATGTATCGCTATTGAAATGTCGCAAGCACACTGGAAAAAAAGTTTCTCCTTCACCGTAAATAAGGGTGTGGTCAATTTAACACTCAAAGTAGTGCTATTCAGGTTATACTTAACATCTACCCCAGCACTCAAGGACATTTACTCTGACTGTGTAACTTTTTACTTTAACAGGATTAAAACAACACTGCTTACTGCATATTTGATCAAACACTGGAAATTTGACACTGACCGATTTGCTGTGTGGTACTTACAGTTGTTGAGCAAATGATATAACAATGGCTTGTTTTATTTTGAACACAGTTTTACACAGTAAACAATTCCTGGAAAGTAGCACAATCAGGCACATCAAGTAGCTCTTTATTTCACATTATCTTGTCAATACATCAGAAGTGCTCCTATTCAGTGATGTTTACAGCCTGCTGCACCGCATCATTAACTCCGTGTAGCCCTTGGCCTAATAACATAAACCCCAGTGTCCATGGCTCAGATCACCTGAAAGGGAGATCGTTCAGGAAGAGCAACAGGGTTATCACTCATGTCACATTCCTTGCCAAAGTGGCCACTTTGTTTTGGAAAGAGATCTGGCTTTGTCACGCCTTGGCACACAGTCATTCCCCTCAAGTGAAAATAAGAACAAGACTTGTTGTTTGCTACCGTAACGCAATAGACCAACCATACTGACAATGAATAAATATGTTAATTAGTTAATTAATTAATTAAAATACACAGAGAGATTAAAACAGATAATTTTGTTGAAACATTAAAAAGCCTCTTATTTTAACAACATACTTTGCTGAGGATCTTGTCAAGGTACAATTTAGTGTTAGTTTGGAAAAAAGTTTAATGAGATTGCCTTGTTTGTATCAATTGCTGAGAAATAACTACACAGATTGAAAATGTTTTTGGTTGGGTAGAACAATCATCAACTAGAAGTGTCTTTAAAGAGACGGACTTCTTAGTGCCATCTAGTGATGAACTAATAGAATGTAACAATTTTGAAGCATGAGCACTACAGTGCCTCAAAGAGACCACACTTCACAGACTACCACTAATTATTACCAATAATAATTTGGAGTGAGAGAGCAGCCCGGCGAACAGGAGCAGCGGGAGCGGCAAGCAAGAATGGCTAGCTAGAATTCGCTGGAACAGCTAACAAGAGCGGTGAAGAAGGTTATCTTAAAAATTATAAACTTTTGCGTGTCCAATAAATCAAATGATGCGATTCCCGTGAACAGAGTCCTTGCAAGGATGATTTATTACAGAGAATCTCCGGTCACACAACACTGAACATCACGTAAAAGGTGGAATTCCAGGGTGCGCGTGTGCCCCCTCTTTTGCGGACTACAGCTTTTATAGAATCCAAATCAGTAGGAGAACACCTATTTCTCCTCCCATCATGAATAAGTAAAACAGATTGGTTCTTACACAATATGTTACATAATGGAATTTTTGTACACAGTTTGCAGCTGTGTTGTCTTTTAGACAAAATATACTCTCAGGGTACTTTTTTCCCAAAACAATATCTCACAAACAAATTGAACTGGATTTAGAGTGGCCGTGAGTGATGGTGCGAACAGAGAATGTGTGTGTGTGTGTGTGTGTTCTCTCAAAGCAGAATCTGTTCTCACGAAGGACACAAAGAAGGAATTTAAGACAAAACAAGGTACCAGCTTAGGTTAAGGTCAAATTATACTGAGTTCAACACTATTTCACCTACTCTACGCATCTATAAAACATTTCAACATAGTTAATATATGAAATAAGTAATTTAAAATGTTAATAATGTCTAACAGTCTCCCCTTTGGGCTTGAAAAAGCCCAATAACTAAACATTTAAACATTTTTACCAAAAGATTCCAGCGGGATCTTCGTCGTCGCAATGGCAGGTGCAACAGTAGAATAAGAGAAAATGAAAACATTATTTTTTAGCAGGAGAGGAGGTCAGTCATATGTCAAAAACAATGTGATTTATTAAAAGATTTTTTCAGTAAAATAAGCATATCATATATGAAGACGATGTGTTGTGATTATGTTAAAAAATTGTGGTAAGGGGATCCCAGAAATAGCAGATTGGCATGACAGTCAGTATGAGAAAGAGTGTCATTATGTAACTGCAATTGGAGACGCATTTGAAGACGCAATTGAAGACTTGTTGTCGTTTTGAGCGATGGAATTTCTTTGTTGAATGAGAAGGACGTTTGTCAGTTCCATTTTTGTTCTTGAGTTTTTTTTTAAAAGGGGGTCCTTCAGCTCTGTGTTTGGCTGGCAACCCGTTCAGGTTGTACCCCGCCTACTGCCCGAAGCCAGCTGGGATAGGCTCCAGTACCCTCACAACCCTTGTGAGGACAAGCGGTCAAGGAAATGGATGGATGGATGGATGGGTGGGTCCTTCAGCTCTTTTAGAACCCACGTCAACTGCCAGCGATGCAGGGATTGATCACCGGGATTTGTTTTCCCAAGGTGTGACTCATTCTTTGTGGAACGATGCCCGGAAAAAGGACACGTTCCTCCTATCTCCATTGAGGGATGTCCTCAACGAAACTCAATCTCCATTGAATGATCCTCAGCTCGTCAGGTGGACACTGGAAACAGTTGGCTGGTTTTCCATTTGGCTCGTCAGGTGGACACTGGAAGCAGTTGGCTGGTTTTCCATTTGGCTCGTCAGATGAACACTGGAAGCAGGCCTCAGGTCATTCCTGTTGGTGGGGGTTGAGTAGAAGGCGGACCCGGCAGGTCTGATAGGCAAGATGTGGAACCATGTGCCCCCCGTGAACTGGACCAGATTGACCTTTCCATCACCTCATCTGGGTGCAGAACATTTTCATTTAGTCACTAATAAACATACATATTCACATCCCTTCTTTTTGAAAGAGCATCTGGTAGTTTTTATTATTATATTATTATTAGTTTGGAGTTAGTAAATGTTAGTAAAATTCTGTAGGCCCGTCCTGGGGAAAAAATTCTGTTTGTTGTGACATTCAATTAGAATCCAGCCTTTGGCTGAATTTAATGACCTAAGCACATTCATTAATGCAACAATGAAAATCTTATAGCCAATTCAAATCTGACGAGGCCAATTTTGTTTACAGCTTATAATGTAATGATTAATGAAATGTTTTACCATAATATTAACTGTTATAGATATGGCATGAATGTGCTTCCAGCCATAAAATAAATGCAACTTTCGCCAACAAATAAAATCAAAAAATAACATCTGACCCCAGGGCCCTCACGTCCGGACCGTGAGCACCCCGGGGAGAGATAGAAATAGAACATATTCACCTTATTTTCGCCGTCTCTGCCAAAACTTACTCTCCTCCATGGTCAAAATCCAATCACCAATCATCAATTGTCCTCCTGTGAATTTCATTCATTCTCACGGATAATTATCACATTAAGACTAACTTATAATTCTATATTTATTTAATTCAACATGGACTGTTTGTGTCCTTCGCGACGATATACCCAGACCGACTAATAATTCCCCAATCTGAAAAAGATCGACTCAGAGAATTTTTCAGACCGATAATAAAAGAACTGCAGCAGTAAATACATTTTTGCTTTAAAAAGAGGTGAATTTTTACATTTAACCAGTAAATTCGCCAATGCGTCCCAAGCAATTGTTTAAATTTCAAAAGAGAATTTGGGATAATATTAGAAGGACAAATTTAACAAGCAAATACATGAAGTCGCCCTTAGTTTTAATATGTCATTATTAAGTTTGCTAGTCCCCCTTGTTGATGTTAGTCCCACAGCTGACTGTTTTAAAATAGACAGAGATAAACAAATCAGATCAAATCAAAATAGGCATCAAGAATATTAGAATATAATAAATCTGTGTGTATAGAGTGTTGCCAATCAGTTGCTTCTATTTACGGAATGTTTTACTGTATATGTTATCACCTTATGTCTGTCAAAAATATAGTGCAGTGTACACAGTCAGATACCACATCACACAGTCTGAGATCACCAATTCAAGGAAACATTGTTGGTGGGGGCGGAGTCACCAGCGTAGTGAAGCAGTTTTTTGAGAAGATGTTTTCCCATAGGATTCACAGGACAGTTCGGGACGCAGGAATGCATGTAAGGAAGTCTGTGCGGAGCACTGTGTGTATTGGAGCAGTTTTTTTTTCATTTTTTCATTTCATTTTTCTTTGCGGAAACTTTCCACCAGGTGGCGCTAGGAACCTCTGCTGTTCATCAGGTGGAACTGTTGTTGCCCAGCAGGTGGCGGCAGGTAGTGCCGATCAGGGGAAAAGGGCAGATATTGTTGTGATGATGCCCGCATCTCGCCCCCTCTGCTCCAGATGCCACCTGTGTGCTGTCTGCATCGATCCGCCCAGTGGCCAGTTGACCTCATTTTGAAATAATGATTTCGATTAATGAACGGCACTCGACTGAAACATTAAAATCTGCCCCAACATTATTAGGTGATGACTTATCAGTAAAAAGTCGGAAGAACAAAATCCTCCTTTATTTTAATAAAAAAAAAATAAAAAATAAAAAAATAAAAAAATAATATATATTTATTTTTTTAATGAAAAAATAATAAAAAATGAAAAAATAAAAATTAATTAAAAAAAATATATAATAAAAAATAAAAAGTAATCAAAACAATAAAAGTTTACAATTAAATAATTGCTAATTATAATTCAGTATTGTTATGTTTTACAATATTTAATTTAATATGTTTTGCATACCTTCATAAATAATACTTAAGATGAGATAGGACAGCTTTGCTCTAACAATTTACAAATATAATACAGAGTCAATTGGCAAGTGTCTAGTTTTCAATTAATATTTCACAAGAGTACCCCTTTGTCAGCTTTTGGTCAAACATCAAGTCAGAGATTATTTTTTAATTACATATCACCTCAAATTATGTCAAAAATGTGATTCTCCCAGATGGCTCCCTCATGGAATGGTCTGTCCAGTCTCAGGGACTCGCATCGACTCCAAATTCTGAAATGGGACTTCATGCAGCAATTTAAAGGTGTAATATATACAGGAGAAATTAAAAATTATTTTTCTACTTACAAGTATGGGAAAGGCCCCTTTTTAAATTGTAATTAACAAAGGGAGGATGTCTCCTTTTACATACAAATAATACATAACTTCACCCCCAGGATGGGAATAGCACTTGTCAGGAATGGCCCTCAAAATGGCTGACACCAGATTCTGGAAAGAGACTCAAGGTTAAATAATGTTTTCGCGTACGAGGAAAATTATGAGGGAGAAACAATCAACTTATAACAAAATATTCCACATTACTTGCCATTCGAATTATTTGTTTTATAATTATTATCATTATTATTAAAATGCGGAGAGTGGAGACTGAAATATTTCATGTAAAAAACAATCCAAAAAAATAAAATATATATATTTTCTCCATAAACTTTTGAAAGCAGACGTAGTTAGAGCACATATAAGGCTGTTGGCAATTTAATTTGGAAAAAGGGTGACATCTGGTGGTCAGCTAGAGTCATAGCAACTTTAATTTTCAAAATGATTGCATAATTAATTTATATCCCAATATCACAGCAATATATTCAGTTTTACAGTTATGTATGTTTAATAAGCGTGAGGTGTGCATCGAAGTTTTGCAATATTTTAACACTGTACCTCCATGTTATGTGCGTGTTATGTATTCGTTTTGTATTAAATATAATTTAGATATGACGCATGTGCGCTGTGAAGCCAGATCAAGCATTCAACATTAGTCGTTAAGAGATGTAAATGAGGGCTTAGCGAATCAGTTTGGTAGTTTAATTATGTAATGTCGTCTAATTATTTAACGTAGACACTGACGCTCGCGGTTTTAGCGTTGGAGATTTTCTGTAATATTACCGTCCCAATCAATTTATCCCGTTCAGCGTTTACTAAACGGTTTCATTTATTTTAGTACGTAATTGTCATTTACAGCTGTTTTTATTTGCAAAGCGAGAAAATAGAAAATAGAAAGCTATTTACTTAAACACATCAAAATCATACGAGCTGTCTTTACGAAACCATCGAAAGTCAACATTTCAGCATTAATCATCATTTAATACACTTTTCTTAAAGTTACGTCTGGGTTTTTCCTCCATATAAAAAATACATATATCTATAACACTTCTCCAACCAGCGATCGGTTTTTACGCACATACACAGTTAAACTGCCGTTTTTACGTACATACACAGTTAAACTGCCGCCTTTAAAACCATCAAACAAATCCCAGATCTTATTGGAGTAAACTAACCTTTTCCACAATAAATTTAAGTCCCGTCGTTCAATATTAAATACATTTTATGTCATTATTTGACCGCTGATAATTTAACCCGGAAGTTTTAGTTACGTCTAGCGGAAGTACTATCAGGTCAAGCCATTCGGTTTCTTCAGATTAAAAGCGTACCCGTAATTTATATTAAACATTAACCTATGTAGTTATTATTATATTAAAGTTATATAAATAATAATAAATGCAGTGACGTCTCACTTATAATACACTATTATTAGTCGACAGAATAGCTCTCAGAATAGCTCTCAGAATAGCGGCCCCGTAAAAATAATAACAATGACGTCCGACTATTGTATAACAGACATACAAACATGAAATGTCGCTTTTACGACATACAAAAACATATAAAAATCCGGATACCTGTTTTTCCTTTCAGCTGAACAATCTAGTCTAAGAATATTAATAATCAATCATTCAAAGACCTATCGATTGATCTCAAAGCGGCATATTAAATCCGCTTATGTCAACCTGTTTTCCATAAACTGAGCAAATATATCTTTTATTCAAGGATCTTGTCACAATTACGTAACAGCGGGCGTACTAACCGCTGTGTCAATCTGTAACCTTCATCTCTAATTCATCCAAGAATCTATCGTTTTTTTTTTAAAAAAAAACTGACTTCCTCTCAGCTAACTTGCATATACAAGGACTCTAAATCAATTATCCAAGTATCTATCGTCTTGTAAAAACAAAATGTTTCCCAAACTGACTTCCCAAGCAATTGCACTCAATTCAACGTGACAGCATTTCCGTAAATAATGCTCCGTCACCACATATGTGTATACTTCAAATACCGTAGGAAAATCCAAAATCATGGACTTCGTCCAACCAAACGACTTAAAATTCTACCTCTGTTCCCACAAATCCCACCTTTGATTCAGTTATTTTACAAAACGTATGCCAGCCGGAGCGCTCTCAAACAGACAGAATTCCTTAAACGTGGATAAATGTCCACTTACCTTAATTAATTTGGCGCCTGGAATTCTATCCGTCCGTGAACGCCACAACCGCAAAACGTCTTGGTCGTCAGGGTGTCACCATCTGAAGAAGGTTATCTTAAAAATTATAAACTTTTGCGTGTCCAATAAATCAAATGATGCAATTCCCGTGAACAGAGTCCTTGCAAGGATGATTTATTACAGAGAATCTCCGGTCACACAACACTGAACATCACGTAAAAGGTGGAATTCCAGGGTGCGCGTGTACCCCCTCTTTTGCGGAATACAACTTTTATAGAATCCAAATCAGTAGGAGAACACCTATTTCTTCTCCCATCATGAATAAGTTAAACAGATTGGTTCTCACACAATATGTTACATAATGGAATTTTTGTACACAGTTCGCAGCTGTGTTGTCTTTTAGACAAAATATACTCTCAGGGTACTTTTCGTACTTTTTTCCCAAAACAATATCTCACAAACAAATTGAACTGGATTTAGAGTGGCCGTGAGTGATGGTGCGAACAGAGAATGTGGGTGTGTGTGTGTTCTCTCAAAGCAGAATCTGTTCTCACGAAGGACACAAAGAAGGAATTTAAGACAAAAAGAGGTACCAGCTTAGGTTATGGTCAAATTATACTGAGTTCAACACTATTTCACCTACTCTACACATCTATAAAACATTTCAACATAGTTAATATATGAAATAAAGTAATTAAAAATGTTAATAATGTATAACAGCGGCAAGCGGGAGAATCTAGCAAAAGCCAGCGAGAGCAAAGCAGAGGGAGTCCAAATCATGGGACTCACCTGCAGGCCCAAGTTGTGGAAGGTAAGCGGCAGTCAACCCATTGGGTCCTACATTAGCTGCAATTACCACCAGATGCGAACTACATTTGCGAAGTTCTTCTCCTTCCGGTATCTTTCGATGGCGGTGAAACATGTCAACCTTCTGTAAGGTGCAGCGCAACCTGTGTAATATAATTACTAGACCGACAATTATATATATATAAAAAAAAATCTATGTTGATGTGATAGAACATATTTTTTGCATATTATATTATTAGTAATGGTTTTTTAAAATGAATGCCTTAGTTCACCACTATATGGTACTACATCTCTTACACATTGTCCCTTTAACACATATTTAATAAATAGCTAATGTTGCCAATCAAATAAGAGAGTGGCTGGAGGTCATACTGTTGCATTGTACTTTTGTGTGGGAATACATTAAATTCCCCCCCTTAAAAAATAAAAAAATAAATAAAAAATAAATATATATATATATATATATATATATATATATATATATATATATATATATATATATATATATATATGACTGACCACACCATCATAAGGAGAAGGAATATACAACCAGTATGGAAAGTATTCAGGCCCCTAAATTTGTCGCTCTGTGTTTCGTTACGCCATTTGCTAAAATCAAAATACTTCATTTTATTTGCCATTAATGTACACTCAGCACCCCCATCTTGACAGAAAAAAAGGAAAATGTTGATTTTTTTTCAAACTTATTAAAAAAAAACTGAAATGTCACCTAGTCATAAGTATTCAGACCCTTTGCTCAGTATTGAGTAACAGCACCATTTTGAGCTAGTACGGCCATTCAAGAACGGTCAGAGTTGTTTTAAAGCCATTCCTTTGTAATTATAACTGTGTGCTTAATGTCATTGTCTTGTTGGAAGGTGAACCTTCAGCCCAGTCTGAAGTCCTGAGCACCCTGGACGAGGTTTTCTTTCAGCATCTCTCTGTACTTGGTTGCATTCATCTTTCCTTTCATTGCAACCAGTTGTACTGTCCCCACAGCTGAATAACAACCCCATAGCATGATGATGTTGCCACCAGGATGTTTCACTGTGGGGACACAGTGCCTTGTTTTCTCCATGCATGCCGCTTACTGTAGAATTCAATTTAGTCTTCATTTTGTTTCTCATAGTCTGTAAGTCCTTCATGTTTTTCGGCAAACTCTATGTGGGCTTTCATATGTCTTGAACTAAGGAGAAAGCCCCGACTGGTGGAGAGCTGCAGGGATAGTTGACTTTGTGGAACTTTTTCCCATCTCCCTTCGGCATCTCTGGAGCTCATTTAGTCATCTTTGGGTTTTTCTCTACTGTTTCGTTGGAGGGCCGCGTCTAGGAAGAGTTCTGGTCGACCCAAATTTATTTCATTTCAGGATTATGGAAGCCATTGTGCTCTTAGGAACCCTGGGTGCTGCATATTTTTTGTGTGACCTGGGCCGGATCTGTGCTTTGCCACAATTCTGTTTCTGAGGACCTTGGACTGTCCCTTTGACCCCATGTTTCTCATTTGCTCTGACATGCACTGTAAGCTGTAAGATCTTATATGTTGTGTGTCGGTGTGTACCTTTTCTAATCAAGCCCAATCACTTGAATTAAACATAGATTCTATTGACGAAGTTGAATCATCTAAAGGAGGTTCGGAAGAAATGAACAGCACGTGAATTAAATATGAACACTTATGACCATGTGATATTTCAGTTTTTCTTTTTTAAAAGACGTCCTCCCATTTTTTTTTTTTTTTTTTTTAAACGGGTGCTGGGAAGGCTTGCGGAGCTCTCCTGAAAGTTTTAAGCAGGTCTCGTGAGCCTAATGACTATTTTTGGCCCCTAGAGAGCAGCGATGACTCTCTTTTGACAAGATCGGGTGGGCGTCAGTTGAGGCGGAGCTAGAGCGTTGAGCAGGAGATCAGAATGGAAAACAAAGGAAAAATGGCGGCCGGTTGCGAGGAGCTAACGCCAGAGCCGTTTTTTTCAAAGACCAAAAGCATCGCTAAAAGAGCACATTGTTGATGACGATGATCATCATCGATGATGAAGATGATGGTGACTCCGTGGTTGGAAAGCATTGACGTGGCAGTAGAAGACGTTAGATGGAGCTAGATGGAGGAGGGAACGGGCAATGGCGAGCGTGTGCAAGCAGCTCTACACTTACAAGACGAAAGGCATCGACCAACGCTAAAATAGTACATTGATGATCATCATCGATGATGATGAAGGTGAATCCGAGCTTGCGATGCGGCGGCTATGACGGTGTCGTAACACGGAGCATAACCGAGTACGCACAGGCGGACGTTCGATCGGACGACGGAGAGTGCCCCGAGTCCAATGCATATTCATCGGAGGAAGTGTGTACAGTCTGCTACTTGCTTTTTATTCCCCGGAAAAAAAGGCCGTCAAGAAAGTGTAACGTTTGCACGCAAAACGGACCAATGCGAAAGTGAAAGTAAACTGTGTGCGAGTCCTGGCGTCTCCTTGTACGCAGGAGAGCGTTACAAAAAGAAAAACTGTATTTGAAACATCCACATAATTGTAAGTAGTACCACAGTTGCACACATTTGTAAATAGTTTGCGAAGTTGTTTTGTCAAATTGTTACACTGTTGAATGGAAATAAACGCATTTTGCAATCAAAAAACACTTTTTCATTGTTGGTGAAAGCGTTTTACAGAAGTAAAGCACTATTTAGGTGTTTGTGGCATCATTCATGGACAAAAAGAAGTGTACAATTCACTAGAGTGCATGAAATAACATCGTTTCACAAAAAGCTCTTTTTCTCCATTTTTTGTTTCAAAACAGAGAATTTCGGTGAAAGTAACCATTTTCTATTGTTGATTACTGAGGAACGGAATAAGGTAGAAACAAACTTTTTTTTTCTGATGAAAGATGAGAGTCCAATCTTTCATTTGGTCGGATGTGTGTTTCCATAGTCCAAACACAACATTTTCTGTGGACCTTGAAAGATCACTCAAAATGCTTAAATCGGCTGGCACTGGCGACATCCCGTTTCTGAAAACGTCTGGCAGTCAAAGAGTTAATAGATTTCCAAAATGTTCTACATTTCATTTTTTTCTGCCAAGGTGGTGTGCTGAGGGTACTTGTTAATGTAAAATAAAATGAACTTTTTGGGATTTTAGAAAATGGCTGCAATGAAACAGAGTGAGAAATTTAAAAGGGGTCTGAAAATTTTCCGTACCCACATTACAACAATTTAACAACATCTGACCCAAACCAAACCCTTGGACCTTAAAAAAAAAGAAAAGAAAAAGAAAAGAAACAACAAAAACAAGTCATATATTGTAGCTTATAACAAAATCTAAAAAACTATATATACATTAAAAAAAGGAGAAGAAAGAGAGAGAGAAACAGTACATAAAAGAAAAGTAAGTTGTTATTATAGTCATGGCAAACAGGTAAAATTGAATCCCTCTACCAAGTTTACTTTTATTTTTCATTTCTTCCTTTGTCATCACTCCCTCATCTCTCAACATTACCTTGTGAGAGTGATGATTATTTCTTTATTAATAATCATTGATGCATTCCGTCATTCCGTGTATAAACACATTCCAACAGGACAACCTTGAGGACAAAATGTACACCGCGTATGCAATGTCATGTATTGCATTTGAGTTTAATCCCATTTTTATTTATCAATGTAAGGTTGTTAGATCAAGGAGGTTGGTTAATCACGTTTTATACTGCAGTCTATTTGGGTTGGGTAGGGAATGTAAATAGGTGGGTTATGGCATCATCAATTCCAAACACACTCACTGAGAGGCAGCTCATTAAAATGAACAGAATTTGAATGACGCTTGATTGGTTGAGCAACCTTGACGAAGAGTCAGAAAATTCAGGGCCTCAAAATATGTACAATGTTTAACAATCTACATTAAAAAATGACATTGCTCGTGTATCAATAAATACTCTATTTTAGATTAAAGAAACATAATTTTCTCTAATATATTTCATGGTTCAGGCTTTATAGGGTTAACATAAGTTTGAATGTGATTTGTTGATTCTAAACACAGCCCCAGTAAAAAGACAGTGTCCACACTTGTGCAACCACAAACTTTTTTATTTATTTACGTGATTTATTAAATAGTAAATTTATAAAATATTTTTAACATTATCGCATCACAAAAATCTTGTTATTTGAACAAGGGAGATGTTTAATTTTTACATCCACTGCATATTATAACGGTACAAAGGCTATACACACACTATATTAGAGGGCTTACATGGCTTTACACTCAGTGTTGGTCTGCAGCCAGATGCTGCTGCCAGCATCCCATCATCCCACATTTCACCTGGCAGCATCTCAATAGTGCACCGTTTGACCACCATCCTGATAGAACCTGCCAATGTGTGTGAGTAGGTGTTAATGCGTGTATCTCTCTCTAATATGCTAATGTGTGAGAAAATGAAATGCTGGCAAAAGGACCTGAATGCACCATGGCATAGAAGAGCAGTAGATCCTGTAATAAGCTTCATCTTTAACTGACTATTCTTGTTTGCACAACACACACAATGCCAATAATGTTATACTTTGCTTCCATTTGTGTTCTCTACTGTAGACATTACTGTTCTGAGGATTGGGAAGAATGTTGGCTCTGGCCTGCTGACAGTATGTGGAGCTTGCATGCTAGCTGCGTGCTTATGTGGGTTTACTCCAGCTTCCTCCTATGTGCCAAAGACGTACACGTTAGGTTAATTTAGGACTCTTAATTGTCCTCATACGTATGAATGGGAGTTTGAATTGTTATGTGTTTGTATGTGCACTATAATTGGCTAGCAAATGCTAAAGGGTCTACCCCTCTTGAGATAGATAGACTCTATCCAGTCTACAATAAAGTTAGCACCACATGGAACTCTAATAAGGAAAAGAGGTATAGAAAATGGATGTAATGATAACTAAATTGTGCATATCTATAGAGTTGAATGTCTATTTCTGTGTCAGTCCATGCCATCTCAAACAGATTATGCATGCTTCAGCTGCCCTATGACTCTGAACATGATGAGCAATTTAGAAGATAAAGAGATGTTCTTTGTTGCCAAGTAACAGCTTGAAGCTACGATACGACAGCTTGCTTGGTTTGTGTCCTCAGAGAATACATTTCACCGGGAATCTCTCTGGAGAGTGGAATCGTCAAATAATGACCAATGTCTGTGAATAGATTCTGCCTTTATAATTATACAAATTACAATGAAGTTGGGCCATTGCATGTCACATAAATAAAACCCGAATAAAATATTTTGCTCATCCTTTTTAAACCTATGATCTATTGAATACACAACGAAGACAAGATATTTAATGTTCAAATCGTCATGAGCTGCGATTTTTAGTTTTGTCTCATTTTGTTTTAATGTAGTCGATTTCTTGTCCTGGGTCCATTGGGTCTGTTGTTGACAACTGTGCTCATCAACTCAGTCTTTTGTGTCTTCCAATCATTCCTGTAAGTAGTCATGTGACTTGTGTCACCAAGTCATGTCATGTGAGGTCTTGCTCTATTTTGTTCGTTACTTTCAATCTTGTTTTTTGGGGACTTTTGTTAATTTAGTATTTTGGCTATATCTATGTACCATGTTTTTTTTTTCTTTTGAAATTAAGTTCCTTTTTTGACAGCATCCTTGCCATGCTTCCTCGTCCGTGTCTCTGCACATGGGCCATTAACCAATGAAAAACTTGACACAAACTGATAAACTTGATTTTTTGTTGTAGTTCACTCATTTTGAATTTGATGCCGGCAACATGTTTCAAAAAAACATGGGATGGGGCATGTTTACTACTGTGTTATGCTACGTTCAGACCGAGCCGAAAATATCGCGACGCTACGCTGGTCTCGCGCGTGTTTGTTCACAGGGTTTTAAAATGGGATTTGTTTCACTCCGCCCCGCAATGAAGGAAGAGGAGGGATTTCCGCTTCGGTAGGTGGTGCTAACTTTATTGTAGCATTGCTAGCTTGCTTCACACTTTGACAATTAAACAAACTCACCTGGTAAGCCAACATCCACGCTTCTTCCTCCAAGCAATCTCCTTTTTGGCCTGGTCGCGGCACACGTATCTTGCCATGTTGTACAGCTCTGGATGTCTGCAAACCGCGACGATCAAATTATCCTCCATTGGATAACTCCATTGCTATGCTACACATTCTATAACCGCTTCCTGTGTGTGACGTATTTGGTTACGTGGACTATCTCGACACCGATTGGCTGTCGCTGACGCACTGGCGTCAAAAGTTCATTTCAACCAACGCTGGCGAAATGGGCGAAATGATCGCGGAAAAACGGCTCAAATGCGACCCCGGCACGCCATCGCGCGAAGTCCATTAACTCTTTCACTGCCACTGACGTTAAAAGACGTCAAGTAAAAACCTACGGAGGGCCGCCAACGACGTTAAAAGACGTCATCCAATTTATTATTATTATTATTTTTTGAAACGGGTGCAGGCAAGCCTTCCGCAGCTTTGGTGAAAGTTTCAAGCAGGTCTATTGAGTCTAATGACTATTTTTGGCCCCTAGAGGGCAGCGATGACTCTCTTTTGACAAGATTGGGTGGGTGTCAGTAGTAGACGTGAGGCGGGGCTAGAGTGTTGAGGGGATGATGGCTGAAGAAGCCATAATGGCGGCCGCTTGCAAGCAGCTCACGGTCGAGCCGTTTTTTTCAAAGACATCGACCAACGATAAAGAGCACATTTTTTTTTTTTTTTTTTTCTGGGAGATCTCAGTATTGATCATTTGAAATGTCATCATCATTGTTCTCCCTTTTTTTTTTTTTTTTTTTTTTTGTATGTGTGTTTGTGCGTGTGTGCGTGCGTGTGTGTGTGCGTGCGTGCGTGCGTGCGTGAGAAAAAAAAAAAAAAAAGAAGAATTCCCATACCGTTCACCTAAACCGAACACTTCAAAATCCAGCCAGAGTCGTGGGGCCGCCAGGAGACCCAAAGGGGGACCAAAGAAAAGAAAGAAAAGCGAAGCCCAGCACCGACCAGACACCACCCACCGGGCCACTAACCTTCACCAACCCCAGAGACATCCAAACTCCAACAAATCAGGGAAACCTCAAGGGCCCAAAGGAGAAACTGAGGAAAGGTAGAAAGGACAGACGAAGCAGAGTGAGATCCACAGACACCAGCCTCCACCGAATCAATGACCTGAGGGAGAAACAAATTGTGTCTGAGTCTCGATAGATGTTGGTGTGGTGGATCTAGCATGCATGAAAATCTCCACCAAAGAGGGGAGCCGTCGACCCCCGCCAGGACAGAGCAAGCGCAACACCTCAGGGCCCCCCAGGCCGCGGCCGCGCCAAAGGACGACCCCCGGGCCCCGCAGGGGCCACCGGCCGGAGAGCAAACCCCGGAGCAGGATCGCCCCCCACCCCAACGCGGCCCGCGCCCCCAACCCAACGCAGCAGGACGGGGCACTGCAGGCCCACCAGGCACCCCACCGGCCCACAACCCCCGCTCCCCCCGCGCCCCCCCCCGCCACCCACCCCAACCCAGCCCCAACCGCCCCCAGGCCCCCAAATCCCCAGACACCCTCCCCACCCCAGCACCCCCCACCCCGGCACCCCCACCACCACCCCGCCACCAACCAAGCCGCCCCCGCCCCCGCCCCCACCAACCGACAGCCCCCCAGCCCCCGACCCCAGACCCCGGGGACACACCGCACCCAGGCATCCGCGCCGAAGAGGGGGCCGGGCAGCGGAGCGGAGAGGGCACCCGCGCCCACCCCACCACGCGGAGGGACGGAACACCAGGGGCAGAAGGGGAGATGGGGGCACCGGAGGACGGGCGGCATCCCCGAACCCCAGGCCCAGCGGGGAGAGGCCCCGGTCGTCACCCCAACGATCTAAGTGAAAAACTAACCCTGTTACTAAGTTCGCCAGCTCGCCGACTGGCGAACTCTACCCCTAAACCGTGTGTGTGACCCCACCCAGTGTATATACATAAGTGTGTGTGTGTGGTTCATTAAAATTGGGGGCAGGTGAACCGGAGCAGAGGGAAATGATATCCCCCCCTGCTCCGATCCACCCGCCCCCCAGGCATGTCAATGAGCGATAAAGAGCACATTGATGACGACGATGATCATCATCGGTGATGATGATGGTGACTCCGAGGTTGACGCCGAAGTTGGAAGTGCTGACGCGGCGGCTATGACGACGTTATAAAGGTTCACGGGCGAGCGATGCTGACACCGGAAAACACGGAGCACAACGCTCAGGCGGACGTTCAATCGGACGACGAAGAGTGCCCCGAGTCCAATGCATATTCATCGGAGGAGTGTGTACAGTCTGCTACTTGCTATTTATTCCCCGGAAAAAAAGGCCGTCAAGAAAGTGTTACGTCTGCACGCGAAACGGACAAAGCGAAAGTGAAACTAATCTGTTGTGTGAATCCTGGTCCCTCTCCTTGCACGCAGGAGAGCGTTATAAAAAGAAAAACTGTATTTGAAACATCCACATAATTGTAAGTAGTACCACAGTTGCACACATTTGTAAATAGTTTGCGAAATTGTTTTGTCAAATTGTTACACTGTTGAATGGAAATAAACGTATTTTGCAAACTAAAAACACTTTTTCATTGTTGGTGAAAGCGTTTTACAGAAGTAAAGCACTATTTAGGTGTTTGTGGCATCATTCATGGACAAAAATTATGTGTACAATTCACTAGAGTGCATGAAATAACATCGTTTCACAAAAAGCTCTTTTTCTCCGCTTTTTGTTTCAAAACAGAGAATTTCGGTGAAAGTAAACATTTTCTATTGTTGATTACTGAAGAACGGAATAAGGTAGAAACAGACTTTTTTTTCTGATGAAAGATGAGAGTCCAATCTTTCATTTGGTAGTATGTGTGTTTCCATAGTCCAAACACAACATTTTTTGTGGACCTTGAAAGATCAGTCAAAATGCTTAAATTGGCTGGCACTGGCAACAACCCGTTTCTGAAATCGTCTGGCAGTGAAAGAGTTAACTATAATTTAATCCCTCTGCCGGAAACGCCTCCCCGACTGTTGGTCTGAACGTAGCATTACATTACCTTACCTTTTAATAACACTCAATAAGAATTTGGGAACTCAGCAACCCAATAATTGTAGCTTTGTAGGTGGAATTATTTCCCAATCTTGCTTGTAATGTGTCGCACATTTTCAATGGAAGAAAGGTCTGGACTGCTGGCACTCACACTCTTTTACTAGAAAGCCACTCTATATACATCTGGATGTTGACATCACACGTCCCAAAATGGGGGTTGGCGCAGCCATTTTGGCAGTATAGAAAACACATCTGCCACTTTGAGTAAACGCCACATTTTAACAATGTTTGACAGCTGTTGTGGACCAACTGCCACAACGAGAAGAGGCAATAAAAAGCATTGAGGCTTTTCAGGCTACCAAAAGAGGAAACAATGTATAGTCAATGGTTTACAGCAGCCATAAAAAGGGTGAACAACACGGTGGAGGATTTGGGATCCTCCCCATTCCTTGTGTACACTGTAACAAATTTCTGTAAAATCTACAGTAAAAAAAAGTACAGCGTTTTCTTGTTTTTATTTTATCTTACAGTATCTAACTGTATACAGCAATGCATTATTGGTAGACAAAGTGCATTATGGGTAAAAACAAAGTAGAGTAATTTGCAGTATAATTAGCGGGAAAATACTATACTTTGTTTTGGCATGTATTTATGTAGATTAAAGGTAAATAAAGATTGTTTGATTTTGACAGGTATCTCTATAGGAGAAGAAGCAAATAGCGGTCTCTTATTGTCACCGGAGCATGGACAAGAAAAAATATTTTTGCGTGAGTGCAGTCTGCATCATCTTCACATCGCATTTTTCTGATAAACAGGCAACTTTACTGCTAACATTCATTCATGCACTCAGCTGGAGAACGAGGATTAATTTTAAAACGAGGGTGGCAAGGTGGATGACTAGTTAGCACGTCTGCCTCCCAGTGCTGAGGGCGTGAAATCGAGTCCGGGCTTCGGCCTTCCTAGGTGGAATTTGCATGTTTTCCCTGTGCCTGGGTGGGTTTTCTTCGAATGCACCAGTCTCCTCCCACATTCCAAAGACATGCATGCCCAGTTGATTGAGCGCTCTGAATTGTCCCTAAGTGTGATTGTGAGTGTGGATGGTTGTTTGTCTCTATGTGCCCTGCGAATGGCTGGCAACCAGTCCAGGGTGTACCCCGCCGACTGACTGAAGCCAGCTGGTTTAGGCTGATTTATTTGCATCAGAAATTCAAGGTGAGGACCCAGGATCATTTCTTAAGTCTATAAAATTAAAATGTTTATCAGAACAACAAAAAGAATACATGAGTACTTATCAACTATCTCAGTGATTCCAAAACCTGGCCGTGAATACAATAAACCTTCTGATTTCCGACTTATTAGTTTAATCAACTGATAAAAAAATATATAACAAAGGTAATGAACAATAGGTTGGCTTTAATTTTACCTAGTATTATACATCATAATCAAACTGGATTTATCCCTAATATCAAAACTAACATAAGAACCTGTATAACATTGATGCAGTATACAAAGAAAAATAATTTAGATTTGACATTGGCGATGGCAATAGATGCCGAAAAGGCATTTGACCACCTTGAGTGGTCCTATTTGTATAAAGTACTTGAGAGGAACGGCCCCGCCGATCAAAACCCGAGTGGTGTTTTGCTATTGGACTTCTGTGTTCGTCACGGATCCTCCATAACGAACACCATGTTCAAACATAGGGGTGTCCATATGTGCACTTGGCACCAGGACACCCTAGGCCGCAGTTCGATGATCGACTTTGTAGTCGTGTCATCGGATTTGCAGCCGCATGTTTTGGACACTCGGGTGAAGAGAGGGGCAGAGCTGTCAACTGATCATCACCTGGTGGTGTGTTGGCTCCGATGGTGGGGGAAGTTGCAGGTCAGACCTGGCAGACCCAAACGTATTGTAAGGGTTTGCTGGGATCGTCTGGCGGAATCCCCTGTCAGAAAGAGTTTCAACGCCCACCTCTGGCAGAACTTCTTCCTTGTACTGGGGAAGGCGGGGGGCATTGAGTCCAAATGGGTCAGATTCCGCGCCTCCATTGTCGAGGCGGCAGATCGGAGCTGTGGCCGTAAGGTGGTCGGTGCCTGTCGCGGCGGCAATCCTCGAACCCGCTGGTAGACACCAGCGATAAGGGATGTCGTCAAGCTGAAGAAGGAGTCCTATCGGGCCTTTTTGGCCTGTGGGACTCCGGAGGCAGCTGACAGGTACCGGCTGGCCAAGCGGAATGCAGCTTCGGCGATCGCTCAGGGAAAAACTTGGACATGGAAAGAGTTCGGTGAGGCCATGGAAAACGACTTCTGGACGGCTTCAAGGAAATTCTGGTCCACCATCCGGCGTCTCAGGAGGGGAAAGCAGTGCACCATCAACACTGTGTATAGTGAAGGTAGGGTGCTGCTGACCTCGACTCTGGACTACGTGAGTCGGTGGGCAGAGTACTTCGAAGTCCTCCTCAATTCCACCAACACGTCTTCCTTTGACGTAGCAGAGTCTTGGGACTCTGAGGTAGGCTCTCCTATCTCGGGGTTCGAAGTTACTGAGGTGGTTGGAAAGCTCTTCTGTGTCAGGGCCCCGGGGGTGGATGAGATCTGCTCAGAGTTCCTAAAGGCTCTGGATGTTGTGGGGCCGTCGTGGTTGACACGCCTCTACAACATCACGTGGACATCGGGAACAGTGCCTCTGGATTGGCAGACCGGGGTGGTGGTCCGGAAGGGGGACCAGAGGGTGTGTTCCAACTATAGAGGGATCACACTCCTCAGTCTTCTCAGCCTCCCTGGTAAGGTCTATTCAGGGGTGCTGGAAAGGAGGGTCCGTCGGCAAGTCGAATCTCGGATTCAGGAGGAGCAGTGTGGTTTTTGTCCCGGCCGTGGAACAGTGGACCAGCTCTTCATTCTCTGCAGGGTCCTCGAGGGTGCGTGGGAGTTCGCCCAACCAGTCTACATGTGTTTTGTGGATTTGGAGAAGGCGTTCAAGTGGGTCCCTCGTGGAGTCCTGTGGGGGGTGCTTCGGGAGTACGGGGTACCAAGCCCCTTGATACGGGCTGTGCGGTCCCTGCACGACCGGTGCCATAGTTTGGTCCGCATTGCCGGCAGTAAGTCGGATTTGTTTCTAGTGAGGGTTGGACTCCGCCAAGGCTGCCCTTTGTCACAGATTCTATTCATAACTTTTATGGACAGAATTTCTAGGCGCAGCCAAGGCATTGAGAGGGTCCGGTTTGGTGGCCTAAGCATTGCATCTTTGCTTTTTGCCGATGACGTGGTGCTGTTGGCTTCATCAAGCCGTGATCACCAACTCTCACTGGAGAGGTTCGCAGCCGAGTGTGAAGCGGTTGGGATGAAGATCAACACTTCCAAATCCGAGACCATGGTCTTCAGATGGAAAAGGGTGGCATGCTCTCTCCGGGTCGGGGATGAGATCCTTCCCCAAGTGGGTCGTGACCGAAAGAACAAGATCCCGGATACAAGCGGCTGAAATGAGTTTCCCTGCAGGGTGTCCGGGCTCTCCCGTAGAGATAGGGTGAAAAGCTAGGTCATCCGGGAGGGACTCAGGGTCGAGCCGCTACTCCTCCACGTTAAGAGGAGCCATATGAGGTGGCTCGGGCATCTGGTTCGGATGCCTCCCTGGAGAGGTGTTCCGGGCATGTCCCACCGGCGGGAGGCCCTGGGGACGACCCAGGACACGCTGGAGAGACTATGTCTCTCGGCTGACCCGGGAACGCCTTGGGATCCCGCCGGAGGAGCTGGTTGAAGTGGCTGGGGAGTGGGAAGTCTGGGCATCCCTCCTAAAGCTTCTGCCCCTGTGACCCGACCTCGGATAAGCGGTAGAAGATGGATGGATGAATGGATTTAAAAAAAAAAAGTATTTTAGTTTTTATTTTGTTTCGCTGATGGAAAAGATTTTGGAATTTTTGTTTTAGTTATTTTGTTAGTTTTTGTTAACTAAAATAACTTTTCTGTAAAGACACAGCAAGTAACATTATAGTGGTAACATAGGCAGTAGTTCCATGTCTCCCTCAGCCAAACAGGTGATTCAAATGATCAGCTAATCAGCAAGCTTTGTAGGAGTCTGATATTGATCCTCCGCAGAGAGCTGATCACCTGCTGTAATATTACTGGCATCGGGTCAAAACCTCCAAAGGTAAATGGCTGGTAAATTTTTGGAAGGGGTGGGGGGGGGGGGTGTCATGTATCTGCATAACCCTCAGAAAGTAAGAAGTTGTGACCCTGTCACTGGGAATGAATTTCTCCCTGCACTTGACCAGGAACAAGTCCCATACGTAGCGGAAAAGCTTCTATGTGGTCTGTTTCCAGTCGGTAGGCTCTGGTCCTCTTGTCATCAAAGCGCAAGAAACGCTGAATATCTTCAAATCTTCCAATTGACATAGTGGCCTAGTACATTTATGGAGAGAACTCCCAAATAGTGCATGGATTGGTACATTCCAGTTCTTTCTCACTTGCTGCAAGAATCGTCAATCCAATGAAGGCCATGAGGTCATGTTTGGTTAAATTTTTCCACTTTTTCCTCTGTCTGTGGCTGCTCTTCATCTCTCCATGTTTGCGCATGTCAGCAGTAGCAGCTCTTCTATTATATTATTAGACATTGGGGAGACGGTATTAAACCCAGGTGCAGGCCCTGACTGACTTCTTTAGTCTTCTTTAGAATATTGTGGCTTGGTGTTATAGCCTGACTGGGAGGTAACTGCCCAGTAAGAGCCCTTGCGGCTCATTCTGTTGGACACAATATTCATTTCTTCTTTGGAGGACTTGTCAGAGGACTCCTCTGTGTGTAAATGATCTTGTTTAGTGGGGGAGGTTGATTTCCAGGTGCCCTGGCATCTCTAGGTGGACAAAAGTCTGGGTCCTCTACATCTGAGATTTTAGATCCTGACTCAATGCCTCCGATGGGCTCTTCATCCCATTAGTCCTGGATTGTTTGTCGGGCAAGGGCCACAGAAATCCTAGCTAGTCTCCTAGCAGATATGTGACTATAGATATGATTTGAAAAAGAACAAGGACAATGTTTGAATGGCACACAAAACTATAAATAATACATATATTTGTAAGTATCATATTTTCATGGCCATAAGGCGCAGTCTCAGTTATGGGTTGTATTTCTGTATTTAACAGACACATAAGGCACACGATACTATGGGGTGCATGCATGCTTAAAAAAAAAAAAACAAATGGTAACATGCATGCTAAAACATACGGTAGCAAGCATTCTACCATATATTTTAAAACGGCAACAGGACCAAAACAGTGAGTTCGGTTGTACTTATGGAACCACAGGTCAGTTTACGTACCTCACTTAGCGTTCGAATACTGTCATAGGCTTTGACAGAACTTTAGCTGAGTGGCAAATTATTGAGAGTATGAACCCCGCTCGCCCCAATAACTCGATTGTGGAGCTAATATTGTGCTTACAACGTTGTATCATAATCATTTTTGTCAAGTAAAACTTCAAAAGAGTAATGTTTTTTTGTTTTATTTCCTAACCATACAGAGGAGGCATACGTTAAAAAAGTTTGAATGTATGGCATCTTGGAGTAAACGGAGTATAATTTACGTATTTTACTAAGGAAGAGTAACCTCTTTTTTTGGAAGTGAAAATATGGTCACCCTAAGATATGTTGTACACTTGCCTGCCGACACACAAATTTGTAATTTGTGCGTCTCAATTTACAGCTGCCTGGCTACCCAAACCTAGAGCTCACTGCACCTGATCTGTAAGTGGGACAGTAAATGTATTGTCAGAGTTGCAAAGAATAAAAGTTTCATAGAAGATTCCATAGGGTATGCTTATGGAAAAAACAGCAACTTCTTAAAATTCATGAAAAAATAAATAAAAATACTAATGGCCCCATGTCATAAACATGTTCAATGAGGAATACCTGGGATATGAAAATATTACAACTTTTAATTTTCATTAGCATTTTATTCTCCTCACTTTTTTGGCATCAAACAACTCCTACATAATACATCCGATTTACACCGTTCCAATTTCAACTTGCTTCTAAAACTCACGCCATATTGTGTATTTATCGTCTGACACATTACTTACAGTATTGGCACAATTTAAGGTTAAATATCAACTTTTCCCTATTCATTTTCAATGGGACTGACATTGAACATTTTCTAATTCGCACTTTCTACGGCCACTTCCATACATACAACTGATCATCATTACCAGCTTTCTAATACTGCTCAGTGATGCATTTAGTAAAATGCCTTGTCCAGTAACCAGGAGGTCTCGAGTTCGAAACCCACCTCTGACTGAACATTGCAAATATATCCATGGCAATTATGCTAAGGGATATAAACGTATACCAACTAACTATCATATCAGGAATTGCATTATAATTTCACTGAATTGATTAGACACGTGTCCCTTCAGCATTGTACAAAACTTTCATCATTCATTATTAGGTTTTTATTCCGTTTTATATTCAAAATTCAAATTCAACGCAAGTTCAGTATATACTGACGTAGTGAGTAAATGATTAGAGGAATGGATGGTACTGCATGCCTAGTTGGCGCTATTGAGTGATTTCTTTTTTTTTTTTTTTACATTTTTCAAATGGATATCATTCATTCCACTTTTCCATCTAAATGAAGGGAGTGTACACCATTCCTATGTGGCACTATTAAGTGATTTTTTGTGTGCATTTTTTGATTGGATATCATTAGTTCCTTTTTTCCATCTAAATGAATGAAGGTTACTTACAGATAACACTTTTCATAAGCATTCAGCTTAGGATTCAGCTATTATTAGCATTCCCACACAATTTCTGCTGAAATTGCACATAGTCTAGTAGTATATAAGTATTTATGTGCTGTACACACCACTATTCCGCCGATGAACATGCTTGACTACTAACTAGTACTTATTGGCTGTCCGATAGCCTATTATTAATTACATTACACATATTTTGCTGGGATACACACACATTTACACACATGCATTCACACATTCTCCGTGTTAGCACACCATCACACACTCACACACGAGCACTACTGAATAAATGAACACCTGTTTACACAGCTGGAACTTCCCTAGATGGATTGTGGATATTAGTAGTTAGTTATTAGAAAGAAAAAAAAAAGCCAGAACAACCATGATTTATCTGGAACATCCCTCCTGTGAATATGGATCTAATCTATCCACCCACCTTCACCGTTCTGTGATGCAGGTGTCACCACAATACACGCGCAGTATAAACTAAATAGACCCACATAAAGTAATGTAAATTGCATTTCCGGGGGTAAAACACTAAACGGACCACTTGTTTTCCTTCTGCAATTCTTCTGAATCATATTGACCACAGCATTACTATCAGCAATACACATGATGAGATGTATCAAAAGATTGTGCCATACAAAGGTAATGAAAGGTAATGGATGATGCATAAAATGCAGATTTATGGGAAAAGTCTCTGGCAAAATTAAAATCTCCTAACCTTTATATAAACTCTTCGGGTTAAGAAGAGATGAAAAGGTGCTTCCTTTTAGTTCTAAGAAAAGACAGTACTGTTTCAAATGAATTTGACTCTACTTCATTACTGACGTCATTGCACGACCAATGCGAATGTAAGTTTCTAGCTTAAGGACTTTACCTGCTTAATATTTGAATCATACTAAAATGAAATAATAATATTTTATAATAGGACACTAATTCTACCCATGTTACAGAAAATTAAATATTAAATAAATTCATAATTGTATTTCTGTTTTGCATTGAAGCACACCTTTGCTTTTGCTTTGGAGTCAGTAACTATCCACAAAAACTCGGTTTTATTTGATTCATTTTATTTTATCATTGTCTAAATGGCATATACACAAATATTAATATTGTAATTGACAACCACTCACTAGCATTTTTGAAAATGGAAACGCATTAGATTCTTTTTTTATAATAGAACATTATTTTAGTCTTTTTGACACTGATTGTACGTCATCTCCTGGTGATTGAAGGTTCTGATTTCTGAATAAATTTGAATGGAAACACTTTTCTCTAACTTATATTGTTTTTTTTCTCTAACTTATATAGTTTTTTTTCCTGTCCTCTTTCCTCTCGGACTCAAAATAATATCCCTCACACATTTTTCAGTCTTTCATAATACTTTTTTTTTTTTCGCAAGAGAGCTCAGTATTGTTCATTCGGTAATTTTACCGATTCAACATGTCATCATCATTGCTCCCTCTCTCTCTCTTTTTTATTTTTATTTTGCATGTGCGTGCGTGTGAGTGTGTACTCATTAGTTCACCTAAAACATATTAAAAATCTCATACCGTTCACCTAAACCGAATACTTCAGAATCCAGCTAGAGTCGTGAGGTTGTCAGGACACCAGAGGAAGGATCAAAGAAAAGAAAGGAAAATGAAATCCAGCACCGACCAGACATCGCCCACTACCCACCAGGTTACCAACCAGAGGCTTTCATCAACCCCAGAAACATCTTAATTCCAACAAATTAGGGAGTCCTCAAGAGACCAAATGAGAGACTGAGCAAAGGAAAGAAGGATAGATGAAGCAGAGTGAGATCCATAGACATCAGCTTCCACCGATTCAAGGACCAGAGGAAGAAGCAGATTGTGTTTGAATTTCGATAGATGCTGGTGTGGTGGATCTGGCATGCATGAAAACCTCCACCAAAGAGGGGAGCCGTCGACCCCGGCCATGACAGAGCAAGCACAACCCCCCGGGGCCCCCCAGGCCACGGCAGCGCCAAGGGACAACCCCTGGGTCCCGCAGGTGCCACCGGCCGCAGAGCAAACCCAGGAGCTACGAGCGCACCCCCACCCCAACATAATACTTTTATAATACTTTGTTTACAGCTGGTGTGTTCTGTATGGACAGAAAACTTTGTGTTTGCATTGCACTAAGACTGTATTCTCCATGCATGTTTGTTTAAATATACCGTTCTGTACATTTTTGTTTTTTAAAAACTTTTGTTTTGTTTTGTTTTTTACGTCTGTAGCATGAAACTCTTGAACTATGTGGCCTGTTCCTTTAAACATTACTTCCAAAGAGCATTGTGGGTTATATCTGCTTTACTTTTGTAAAGGTTTGTCTTGATCAACCTTCGCTAAAGGTGGCTTAAAGCATTTTTAAAAGTCAAACGACCTATCCTTCACGTACTTCTGAGTCATTTCACTCGGATTAGAAATAAACGGGAAGTTCCTATAGCAAAAAGAAGAATCCAGAGTGGCCCTCTGTTCTCTTGAACTAGCACCCTCAATGTATTCCCAATACATCTTGCAATTTCAGGAGTAGAGCGAAGCATCACAGCACATATGTGCATCAAGTATGTCTTCATTTAGTAAAATACACTCATCTGAAAAGAATATAATGTTACTTGTTCAATGTTAATAACAGAAGGTTGACCAGCAGACGGCACGTAATCTGGTACGTTGGAATTTAACAGCTACGATGCAAAGAAACGTTAGAACTCAATATTTAACATACAAAAAAAATAAAATGAAATAACAGTAAACTAATGGGCTACTGATGATGATGTCTTATTTATTGAGCATGGTTGGAAGAACCACTTAGTCTCTCCATGGATCTTCACGCACAACACCCATCTCATGACTTATCCATTGAGGTTATCTGCAAGGCACTTCACCTTATTTGTGTGTGAACCCTTAAATTTGATCAAGACTTGTTAATGTCAGCATTACTTTTGTCATCCATCCATCCACAACCTATAATACTCCCTCATTTTCAGAAAGGAAAGTAGGCCCATTTGTCAGCACTGTCTCGACTGTGTTTTCTCATTTGTCCGCCACTGATTCGCCTCAGTGAGTTAACGGCAACCCGATTCGCTACGTCAACCCCCGTCCCTTTTTTTTTTTTTCATTTTGCGTTCAGTCTTTCTCAGGTGTCTGAGACTCGCTATGGGGCAGTGATTGAGCACTTGGGAACTTAACTACTTGAAAGTCACACAGAAAAGGAAGGGCTTTCCCCACTTGCGTTGATTGATAAATGGTAGTCAGGCCCCTCTGACTCTCTCCCCTGCTGCGGCGAGTGGTTACATAGAGAGCGGAGACACACGACTAAATCCCTCCACTGTTCTTGTCCTGACTTTCTTGCTTCTGTGTTTCAGTTCTCTCACTTCCAACAGTATCACCTGTGTCTACAAATATAAAACTGATTTGCAGTGACTGAAGTTAAGCTGTTCAAGGCGTATACATTAGTATGATGGATTATTAGAAAACAGTGTTGAACACATGCTGTAATTCCAATGCATTTTAAATCACTTTAAATTAACATCAATTTCACATTCACATCTGGGATATTTTGAGAATTGTATGTAATGTATAATGAAACGTCTGAGTTTAGTTCAGTGCTTGTATTTTGGAAGCAGTCTTATATTCCTAAATGGGTTTTTGTTAGGCTTATCACTGACCTACTGAAGCATGTTACATTTAGAACACTGTGATGTCACACAAACAAATCATTTAATTTAATTTGAGATGCGCTAATAAAACATCCAACTATACTGTACAGCAGTGTTTCAACCTTTTTTGAGCCAAAGCACACTTTTTTCAATGAAAAAATCTCAAGGCACACCACCCTGTAGAAAATTTTGAATAATGAAACTATAATGGCTACAGACAGTTTATTTTTTTTATGTTAATATTTTATGTACATCTACATACAGAGGTGGGCACGTCAGTCTCTTCCCACAGGTATTGGATGCCCACATTTTTGGTGAGTACTTTATGATGTGCAGCCTCGGAAAAATACACGGCCTGAGAAGGACCTTTTGTACTAACCTGGATTGACGGACAAAAACCTACTTCAATCAGTGCTCAGTCTCTACCATAATATTAAAGTAATGTAATTTGATTAGTTTGGATTAAAGTATGCTCATGAAGACAAAATAAAAATAAATATCACCACAATATATATTTCTATGCAGTGCGCCCCTGCTATTTGCAGTTGATAGGAACCCGGGCAGCCTACAAATAGCAAAAATCCTTGTATAATTGACATCCATTAAAATACATGTATAGACACGTTGATTGTTTGGAGGACATATGCTGTTTTCGAACTGTCACTGATCACGACCGACACATCCAATGAGGTAAAGTAAAGGTTTGCTTGCTAACAAAACTGTTGCTGCTGTAATGTGGAAAGAGGAGAAAAGGGACAAATTCAGCTTTTGAAAGCAATTCCCATCGTAGCTCATTTCACCCACACACACTGATAATGTTAGGATGACGAATTGTGACATCAACTGCAAATTGAACTTTTATCCCAGTTACGAGTTTAGCCATGTATATTGTGTAGTCTATGGTGTTTAAATAGTAAATTGGTGGGAGGGAGGTTTGTTCGGAAGGTTTAACTCACATTATCGTTAGCAAGAAGCTCGCAAGAAGCTGAGCGTAGAATGCCGCAGGACTCTCAGCTCAAAGTTTTTCTTTGTTAAAGATAAATCGGTTCTTCAGCAAGCCACGTATGTTCAGCAAGCCATGTATGTAAGTATATTCCAAACAGTGAATACCGGTCGCCACTTCCTCCTTTCGTCCGTGAAGCTTTTTAAAATGGCCGCGTGTGGAAGACACCACATCAACACGACACAAAAACAGCGTGTGTGTCTGTGTCTCTGCAAACTGTTGTGAGAAAAAAACAGAGGAAATAGAGAGGTCTGATGACCTTTTTTTTTCACAGAAACCATGAAAGTCTATGGACAAGTGAAGAACTGAAACACTTCAACCACAGAAATTCATCCCTTCTGAGGATGCTCCCCCACGTATTGGTTTCAAATGAAGGAAAAAAAGATTTCATATCTCCCGGAAAGAATGAAGTGCATATAAGCCTCAATGCTTTGTTCCATACAAAGCCATAACTCAAACCTGAGATGTAGATTATTCTATTTTGGACAAGTTTTTTAAACAGAAAACCATTAGAATAAATCATTAACCACCCAGTTTTTCTGTGTTATTCACTTTCTACTTTTTGGCACTGGCCAAAAATGGTCTGTTAGCACAATCTTCCTTGACTAAGAAGAAAAATAAAATATGCTGCTTGACTTGGCAAGATGAATCACATTTATGGGTTGAACTGTTCTCAAGAGTTCCACAGCTATCACTCGGTCTCCAATTGCCCACACTTTCTTTGAATGGATTTGACTGCTGTCCAGCACTCCTGCCTGAGCCAGCTGTTATTCTTAGAGGTCTGAGAACCTGACATCAAGACACACTCTTATATGTCATAAAACTATCCACTTTTACTACTACTTAAAAAAATAAAATAAATTATATACAAACTGGACGTAATAATTATTAACTTGGAGTGGGGTGCCAATACAATCCATTCAAAATTCAAAGGCATACAATCAGGAACCGAAATAGCGTGGAGGGATTTGATTACCAGGAATCTAAATTTGGCCAAGAGACTTGTTTGAGTTTTAGTGTAAATATTTCAATATAATACAATCAAAACCAATCTGGCCAAATAGGGTACTGATGAAATAGTTTGTCTATCAAACTGTTTTTTGATGTTATGGTTGCCACACAGTGTCTCACTTTGGACGTTGTCTGCATGTTAAACATGTACCATAAAGGTGGGGATAGAAATCATTTAACTGTGCTGAGGCTGCCGTGCAGGCTTGATTACAGTGAAAACTTTTTAAATCTCTAAAAGGAGGTGTTGACATTTTTAACCTTTGTTAGGAGGTCAATAACATAATCTGAGAAAATATATCAGTTTGCTGCATCTGCCTCTCGTCACTACTACTCACATTTACACAATATTCATTTGTAAACATTGGGTACAGGCAGGCTGAAAGAGCTTGAAGGAATTTTGCTAATTTAATCTATGTAGAAAAAAATATTCATTAACAAAGATAGAAGATCCATTCCACAAACTAAAGAGCACAAACTCTACTCTGCTTTTAATGCAAACTTTGTCTAATGCTGTTGGAGCACATGCCTTTGCTGGCATTTACAGCCATAATGAGTTAAAGTCAAATCAGTTTGCTTTAATGGTTGAAAATGCAGTTTGATCAAATCTATACACTGTGCTGGGCTCACCTTATTGGTTGCAATGATGCTCATTAACTCAGTTGCTCCCCAAAACGTATAAATACAATAAGATGTAAAGGATTTTACAACCGATAATCATTGTCATCATTCATCATTGTAGAGTTGGACATAGTTTAGTCAAGATTGAAAGTCACACAGTGCATATGAACGAGACATGCTGTGACATGTGTTTCAGTTGGTTGTCAGCGGAACGAGAATCCAACTGTGACGGACTGAGTAGGCCCGTCAGTTCTTACCTGGTCAGTGACAATTCCAGTGCTGGACAAAAACCTGCTTCCATTGTGATTGATTAGTCTGTCAGTTTCCCGTCATTTATCAGCAAAATGAGCTTCCGTCAGTGACGGATTGATCCTGTTAAAGAAACTGAATTTTAGTTGACTTGGGGTGAGAGGCAAGAGTCACCCTGGACTGATCACCAGTCAATCACAGGACTGATGCATATCTTTCGTGTAAGAGCAGAATGCGACCTATACCAAAGTAACTGAACCCTGATAACATCAGTCCACAGTCCATTTGCCAGTGATATTCCAGTAGTTCTTCCCAATAACATCCTACTCCACCAATGAAATTACATGTTTAGCGCTCATACAACAACCAGCCTTGTTGTCATCAGAAAATATGTCAACAATTTGAATGTAAAGCATATTTTCAAACATTAAATATTTTTATCTACGTTGACAGGCTTAAACGGTTTTAAGCCCGTTTCCCACTGAGTGGCAAATGTTTGTGACGCTTGCAAGTGCTGATTTCATGTCAAGGTTCACTAAAGGTTGTATTGTTTCCTAAACGTTCTCTAATCAGTTTTAATGATTCTCCAAACAGTTTGGATGTAATTTTGAACACATTAACATTAAACATTAAAACTCTATCTAGTCGATGGTCCAGCCAAATTTTGATGAACGTTTGCAAACCTTGAACAAATCTTGATTAACCCTAATTGCCAACACTCTCAAACATGTGCCGCTCAGTAAGATAGCTTAAGCTTAAGTCTTGCAAAAATGTGCACGTGTAGCAAGTGTTCATCGTTTAATGTTGCAAAACGTTGCAAAGAAACTTGCCACACACTCTCAAACTGTCTTTATACAATCAAGCAGTTTTTTCTTGTTGCAAAGAAAATTTAAAGATGTTAAAAATTTGATGGCATCAAGAAAAATGGTTTGAGAGCATAAAGAGGTTTTGAGAGTGTGTGGTGAGTGTCTGCAAAGTTTGGCAACATTGAGAAATAGCCTGCTGAAAAAGCAGCACTTGCTACGTGCACAAACCCTCGTAAGCCTGCTCTGGTCAGTAGTGGGGTTTTCGTGAACCCATTTTTATTCAAATTTTCAAAAAAATGGAAACGCTAGAAATTCGAAAAAAGGGCCCAAAATTCGGCCCAAAAAGTTTTTACACTTGGAGGGGGTGGATTTTGAAGCGTATCGAAAAAAATGAGAATGCAAATTTTGTGAATAACCGCTGGCAAAACCGGATACACGTCGCATGTTTTGACCGGATATTACGTCACATGTACGTTTGTAGTCCCAAAGCAATGTCTGACGATAAAGTAAGGTATGTTTCTGGGGAGGACAAAACAGAAATCTTTTTGAAATTAATTTAAGAAGTGAATATTAATGTTATTTTAGGTGGAGCAAACTCATACGACGTCATCGCATGGCGCAGTCGTTTCCTGGTCTTCTTCTTCTTCTTTCTTTTAAATAACTGGTGGATCACATCTCTATGGTGTATACCGCCACCAATAGCGGCGCAGTCGCTAAAGAAGAACAGACGGAAACCATGTCTGTTTTGCGGATTTTCAGTAAATTCGCTTAAAAAATTTGGATGGATGGAAACTCATCAATTGAGATATGGGCTTTAGAGAACCATTAAAACTGTTTAGAGAACATTAGAGAACGTTTAGTAAACGTGACCTTGATGTGAAGTCAACATTTGCTAGTGTAGCAAACTTTCGCCTCTCAGTGGGATACAGACAGCATGAAATTGTTTGGTAGAACGGTCAATGTAATGGACATTCAGTAAAATGTTTTAAACCGTTGTGCTGGATTTCAAGAAAGTAACACATTTTCCATAGGTAGGAAAAGAGAGTGCGAGCAAGTGCAGTCTTGTAGTCTGCTTTGGTTTCTAAAATTGCAGTGGTGTAGTTCTTTAGTGGCCAAGTGGCATCATGCGATGGTAACTGGATCACAACACAGCTGCAGCCACGGGAAACCCTTAGTTGTCCCATAGGTTGCTGGAATGATGACAGGGCAGCTCCACACATACAATATGCAAGTACACACATGCTGCATGCACACTCACAATATGGCAAATGTGGAAAAAGACACACAAAAAAAAGATAATACAGGATGGAGCTAAGTGGAGCGGTGTGGAATAGAACTCTATACTGCCTGTTTCAGTGATGTTTTTAAAGCTGTGAAATTTTGACTGCACGCACAGCAAGCTCAGTTACACATAGGCCTGTCTTTTCAAATGAGAGCCTGCGTGTTTGTTATTCTGTTAAATGAGGGGTGGTGGTGGTCAGCCAGGAACCCAAGTACAGTAAATTAGTTTCAGAGGGGGAGAGCAGCCTAAGTGCTTGTTCTCTATTAGAATCACGTTGGTTGGTTGGTTTAGTGCTGATGGCCCGAGCTGTGAATTTATGAATGTTGCTTCAAAGTAACAAATACTTGAAATTTACAGTTGAAATGTGGATATTGTTTTGAAAGTCATTGACTCAAATAATCTTTATGTTTTTCTGAAATTATTGGACAAAAACGATACATTTGTCTTCAAATCAAGTCTATGACAGCTGGTGGTGTACCACGTTTAAACAATGCTACGTTTATCACTACATGTCTCAAATATCACTGTCAAGTATGGACATCATTTTACTGTACTGTAAATAAGTTGCACAATTTGTGGACGCAATGACTTTGACTAAGGGTTTGTATTGTGTACTGTAAATTCAATAACTTTAAAGAAGCTCACATATCATGATAGTTATCAGGCACTATTTTGTTGTTTTTTAGGACAATTGGCTATCTATTACCTCTGCCAAAAGGAGATGCTTTCATTGTGATTTTCTTTTTGTTTTTTAATCTCGGATTGACAGCATTATGAAAGGGTGTCAAAGTGAGGCATAGAAAGGCTGCATTAATTAGAATTCAGATTCTGATAACTGTGCTGATACAAAATTTTGAATTATAATTATTGCATTGCAAACATTGTGTTTAACACAAAACTGATTAACAAGCATCTGATGGGCCGGTGGGGAAGGGTAGTTATTGTTTATGGTTTTATTGATACATGACTCAGGTCAATTAGTGCAGCCCAGGTTTCAAAGAAAATAGAATAGAACAAATTGTCAACAGAAGTTAAGTCAAGGTTAAAAACTATGCTTTTTCACCATACTAAGTTTTTTTCTAAGCATTTTTGTTTAACTTCAACACAGTCTACATTTTTCTTCATTTATTTATTTCCTTTGCTCTTAAATATCTGTAAATCTGTTGTTTGTAAATGTGTTTAAATGTTATAAATGTCCCCTTTTTCTTTTGGTTGTTTTTATTTATTTATTTTTAATAAATTCAGTAAGATACTTTGTTCTTTTTGTTTATCGAATGTATTCAGCTGTTGAAAATGATTTTGGGAGTTGTGCTTTTGGGTGTATGAAGCTATATATTGATTTGCCTTATGTATGATATAAATAAAGTTGCCTTTACAGTCTTGGTGTAGTTCTACTGTCTATTGAGTGTTGCTCAACATGTTTGGAAGATACAATGGCATTGTATGGCTGAGTTTACGTTACATCAGTGGTGGCCAAGTCCAGTCCTCAAGAGCCCCTATCCAGGTTGTTTTCCATGTTTCCCTTCTGCATTGCAGCTGACTCTAATTATCAGCTAATCAGCAAGCTTTGCAGAAGCCTGATAACAATCCTGATCATGAATCAGGAGTGTTAGTGGAGAGAAACATGGGAAAAAGCTGGATAGGGGCTCTCGAGGACCGAACTTGGGCACCCCTGCGTTACATGCATGGTTCATGTTACACTAATGAGATTTTTGCTCTCAAGTGGCACACGATCACATCTTAAAGAGAGAGAGAAAAAAACAAATTCTGATCTGATCTGATCAAAAATCTGATGTATATATGATTGCTGCCAATGCAACTGCAAAATAAACAGACTGATCAGAGCTGAATTGAAATATGGCAATCAATGATGTAGAAATGCTTGTGTCTGTCTGAACTCCACAAATGAACACGACAAGTTGAATCTTCGTACCAAATCAGGATTCATGAGAATGCTTTTTTTCTTTTTCAGCTGTATCAGTTGTGTAATTGTCTGCAATCTTAAGTACACACAGTGGATTAGCAGACTCACAGAAAGACAATTTGGATGATTTGGTTCATTGACTAGATGGCTCGGGGGTGGCCAACAATATGGACTCAAATGATTCAAGTCAACTAGATCACTTGAGTGAAGATAAAATAATTTACCAGCAGTCATCTCATCAGTTTCAACCTCACCTACTTTCACAGAAATGTGAAAACAACAAATAATTCAAATGTATTTTGAATGTGTCTCACAAAAATGAATAAAAATGTCTACATTTTGTCAAAAAGTGCTTACAGTAAAAAAAAACAAAAAAAACATTTACTGTAGTTGTCACATATACACAGACACACTTACAAGCCTCTGTAATGTAACTGTGCACCAATGTTTCTCATTCAGGCTTGGCGAACAGATACAAAAAGCATGCAGGGTTGTTGCACAGTTTGACACAGGAGAACCTGAAGTGCGTAGCAAGCTGGCAGACACATCAAACACTTTGTGCTGAACTTAGATACTCAATGTTGCAAATACTTTCCTGCAATGATCAGAGGAAATACTGCCTGTAGTGTAATGATATATGATCCATCAGCACGCCAATGACAGCTGTCTTCCAAAAAGGGTAGGAAAATAAAGTTGTTCAGCATGTTCCATATCCACCGCGAACGAAATGTGAACAATATAGCGAGTGACCATACTGTTGTCAAAACATTAAATATCCAGATATTGCCAAGATTAGGGACGGGCAAGTACCGACCGATACCTGCCCTTGTTTCAATGTCATTTTGTGGCCGTTATACGATAAGGAAGTATAATTAATAATTAATTGCCATTAATTTCATGCAACCTTAAGGAATAATGCTACATTAACATACTATATATGTCTACCATTTTTTTGGGGAAAATTTTATGTATCAAAAGTATTAGTGGTATTGGTACTTAGTATCGTTGACTACTCAAGAGTTGAGTGCTCAAAAAAGGATCTCTGCTGAGACTTGTTGCCGGCTATAATTGGCTAAGGAGGTTTTTATTTATTTATTTTTTTTACAATGAATTTTGTTTAAACACAAACAGTTTACACAGTTACACAACATGTAGAAAAAAATAATATTGAAATTATATACAGTATAAACAACACAAAACAAGCCAGGGAGGTTACAAAGATTATAGAAGAGAAGCTAAACAAAATAGACTGGCTAAGTGTGCATTTATTTGCATATAAACATTTATGGTTGTGGGATTCTGTTAAATCTGAGTGAAATTATTTATTTCAATAATATTTTGTAAGCAATTACTTCCGGTTTGGGTCACAGAATTAATTTCTGTTTGGTCACGTATGTCCTAAAGTCTTTCACTGGTTCCCAGTCAGTTGTAAAATAGATTTGATAATTTTGTACCTGGTCTTTAGGTCCTGAATACATTAACCAAATGCTAATTGAATATTAACCCAGTAGGGTCCTGAGCTCAGTAGGCTCAAGTCATTCAAGTCAGTAAAATGTAGAGTTTAAAAAACAACAAAAAAACATGATGAATCTGCATTTATCTGGTATGCTGCACGCAAACGGAATAAGCTGTTAACAGAACTGAAAATAGCCTGGAGTGTGAATGCTTTCTTTTTTTTTTTGGGGGGGGGGGGGCAGAGAGAGAGAGAGAGAGAAAGAGAGAGAGAGAGAGAAAGAGAGAGAGAGAGACGGACGGAGTCTACTACTTGGTTACAAGGCGCACATGGCATGTTGTTTTTTTGTTTATTACCAGTGAATGTTTGAATTAAAGAGATGTTTGTAAATATCATATGTGTATGCCATTGCTCAGGTTTGATGTCACACTAGTTTGTGCTATTTTGGCTACGGCTAATATGCTAACTAGTTTAATCATGTGTTTTATGTGAATTGTGAATTATTTAAATTATGAATTTACTTGGCAGCTTTAATCTTTGCTTATTTTTTTATACTTAAAGGACTACTGATATTAGTGACGGACGGTCTGGATGGATTGTCGTTCGGTTTTAAAATAGTGGCGACAAAATGACGACAGAAGCGTGGGTGAAATAAAACAACCGACCGACGATTACAGATTGGTTCGGCTGTAAAAAAAATGGCGGACTGTCAATGAGGGAAGGGGAGATGGGCGCCGACAAACGATAGACTAGAAAATATATCGCTGGCATCAGGCCAAAACCTTGCACCTCCGAAATTGCAACTTTTTGAGAGACCCCAAAAACGACTTGTTTTTCCAACAATTAACATTGCATAACCAAGGAGGACAAGACATTTTCAACAAGCTAGATTGGAACTTTTTAGTGTTCTGACAAATATGCAGAAAGCAGTGTTATTTTAACAATGTTAGGATAAAAAAAATACACTGTCAGAGTAAATGTCCTTGAGTGTTGGGGTGGCTGTTGGGTGTAACCTGAATAGCACTACCTTGAGTGTTAAATTGACCACACCCTCATTTCCGGTGAATGAGAAACTTTCCAGTTTTCCAGTGCGCTGTCGACATTTCAATAGTGATACATCCAGTTAATGTTGCCAGGGTGGCATGGATCAGTGGTAGAGTGGTCATCTCCTGTCCCTGAGAGCGTGGGTTCGATCCCAGGCTAATGTGACTACGTCAAAGTATCCTTGAGCAAGATACTGAACTCCCAGTTGCTCCTGATGCTGTGTCATTATGAGAAGCTCTTTGAGGGCTTCAAAGGAGGAAAAACGCTAAATACTGCTTACCAGAGTAAGGTGTAGTTTAAAGGGATTACATAATATAATTTTAAGCCCTTTCACAATTAACTATAGGCAAATAATGATTAAATTTTACCTTTGGCACAATGGCAATGTAATTTTTTATGAAATATTAGGTATTTTGCTGCCTATTTTTCTAATGTGTTCAGTAAAACCCCGCCTCTCCCCATGTGGTTGCCGCGCCCCTTTCCGGCTGCTGCCAAGGAGCGCTGTGTGGCCACGCAAGACTGGCCAGCCGTTGTCGTTAAACCGCGTCTTCTTTATGTGGAAATTGGATGGATGTTCAATTCTTCAATAAACATTTGAAACAAAACGGCTCCTTGCTGCAAGAAATTGTAGTGGAGGAGGAGGGGAGAAGTGGGAAGAAAGAAAGGGAAAAAACAGATTATGAGCAATTCACGTACCAGAGACCTGCTGCTTACAGGGTGAGAGCGCTAACCACTACAACCTTCGATAAAATGGGTTCAACAGCGCAAAAAGTTCTACTTGTAGTTTACACAAGTGTCAGCCAGAAGCCTTTCTGGCATTTTAAGACGGCCAATTGTCATTACACTTTAAAAAGTATATTTTTGACATTACTGTCCCTTTAAGTTAAATTTTTAACACTGACACTAGTGCAATGCACTCATAAGTGTAACACCAGAGTTAAGTGTAGTTTGGCAGAATTAAATGTTTAACAATGACACTAGTGTACTTTCAACACAACTCAGTGTTTACCAGTGTAGATTTTTTAATGTTGGAGTAACACTGGTTAAGTGTGAAAAAGTAACACTTTGAAAAGTGTCAGATTTACACCATTAGTGTGGACACATATAAACACTTTGAAAAGTGTTATTTTTAACACTCTCAGTGTTAATATAAGATTGGTGATTTTGCTGTGTATACCATTTACATTTTGTATTTGACTACTGAACTTACTTATTCTTCCTCTAACCTTTTCATTTATTCTCTCTGTTATTTAAGGAGTGCCACTGAGCACTTGAGCACTTTTGTTAAGAATGACATTTAATGATAGTGTATTGATACTAGCAATACAATCCAACAAAATCCATATTTTATGGGCTTTAACACACTAAAAATGCCTGATCAGCCTCACAACACATGATAATAATGAGCTACATAACATTGTACTGATCATTGATGCAAAATGCTGATGATGATCTGAAAAAAGCAGGGCATGCATGTTTCTTTCAAAACCGTACAAATAAATGCTTCCATTCATTGTGCCGCTTATCCGGGCCCAGCCGAAACTTCATCCCTCATCCCAGCTGACTTCATGTAAAAGGCCCACTACACCCTGAACTGAATGCTAGTCAACCTCAAGTGACAGGTGACCACTACAGTACACCATCAAAGACTGCTTGGAAATATCTATTTTATATATTTTTTAAATATAACAATTCTAAATACTTGTCATGGACATGGCCGTTGAATGAGCGTGACCTAAAAGAGTTTTGGAAGAAGTGGCTCTGTCTATGTCTATTCCTTGCTAAGTCTTAATTCTTAACCCTGTTATTCTAGTTAATGTAAATATATGAGGCTCTGCAACAGAGTGATGCCAAAACAAAGCTTTTCTACCCTGGACAGAGTGAAATTAATCCAACTGAAGTGGAAATTAGTCACTCAAAGAGAACTCAAACTGCAGGAGTTGAGTCGGCGACTACAGGTAGAGGACAGGGAAACGAGATGGGTTGAGTGTGAGAGTGTGGAGTTTCTGATCCAAAAACATGTTTCAGCTTGTTGAAAGTGCTTTGTCAGTACCACGGTCTTCACTCAGCGAAGGTTCGATGTCCTTTTGCCCATTTATCTCTTCCCCTGGCCCACAAAAGAAAATATTATTACGCTGGTTATTACAGATGGAACTATTTCCAAAGAATGCAAAGCAATGAAGCTAATCTTTCTGTCCCGAGCACAATTCTATCAAGAATGAGTGGACGTGCTGTGCATTTTAGTGAAGAGAAAACGTTCTAATAAGATGCAACATATCCTCTATAAGGACACACAACAATGATATGCTGGGGATGAATGAGCCTTGCCACTTGGTGAGAGAATTGATTTATATCCTCGGTATTATTTTTCTACAAAAGTCATTATCTTCCCTTTGTGATGAATGCTTAGAAGATTAAAATGTGCGCTTTCACAGAAAAAAACATATGCTACATTTTTGGACAAGTCTTTGTTGATAATATAGAATGCAACGTAATTTCACGTTGTCAGTGCTTTCAAAGTCACAGCCACATCTTTCTTTGTACCAGCCAGCCCTCAGCTGCTCTGTGGGGAGATAGAAAAGCATTCCGATGTGATGGCAGATACGAGCAAACAAAGAGAGCGCTATAACCTGTGTTGACGCCACGAGGTCCAGAGTTGTTAACCGTATCTGACCTCCATCTCAACGAGATTACAGAGTAGCGTAGAAAAAAATGAGAGGAGAAAAAAGTAAATAGCATATATAGATCAAATGCATCTTTAAACTGCCTGCCCTAGGTTCAGCAAACAAAATAAATCTTTCCTTCCAACACTAACTCTGTCACATCTTCTTTTGGGCAAATGTCCCTTCTTCTTTTTTTTTAAACATTGGAAAAACTGCAAGTAATTTTGCTGGAGTTAACACATTTACAACCTTCTCTGCCACACCTTGATTCTGGTTTGGAAGGGTTCTTCCATGATCCTCTACAGCTCCATATTCGCGCCATCTTTGTGCCATTTACGTCTTCAAAACGGGCACCTTTGATGACCCCTTGAGCTACTAAAAGAGGGGGGCGGGGTGGGGGGGGGAACTTATGAAGTCAGGCTGGTGAGCAGATCCTGGTGAACGCTCCAACATGCACTTGACAGGTCGTTCAAATTTCAAGAATAGCTACTATACATCAGCAACGCCTCTCCTCCCAACAGACGCACCCACACACATTTAGAGACAGTAAATACAGTAATGTGAAAATGCCGCTTAGAGAATAATGTATTCAAGTTAGGTGAGCTTAGCGAGTGGCAACGTAAGATGGCTGCTGGTGGATTCACCTTTCGTTATGGCGACTAAGGCTACGTTCACAATGCAGGTCTTAATGCTCAATTCCAATTTTTGCGTAAGTGTTCACATTACCTATTAATTGCGACCTCAGTCTGTCTGCAGTGTGGACGTAATGCGTACCCAAAGTGACCCGCATGCGCAGAAGAAGATACAACGTCACTCACAACGCTGTGTTTGCGGAAGTAAATACGTATGGTCCTGCATGTCAGGGCCACGGACTTTTATAGTTCTGTCGTCGGGGCTCATATTTTTACCATCTCATAGCTACAGAGGAGTGATGCAGGTGGAGGTAGAAATAATATTTTGTGAAAATGAGGCGCGCCTGTTCGAGCGCCTCATGTCACGGAGATCTCTCCTTTTTTTTCTCCCTAACGATGACGTCCCGTCATTGCTGTGAGTAATAAATGAGCCGTCTGTGTGGCTAAATTACTAACATCACCACCACAAATGCCACCTTTATACTTCAGGTTTCAAGTGGGATTAAATAAAAGTCAAATATAAAGTCACAACATGTTAACTCGAAACAACTTTGCAGATTCACGTACGTCTCCTGAGCCGTGCGGACCTCGTGGATGCGTCGAGCATAAATCAAGCTTAATGCCCCCGCCTCCGTGGAGCGCATATTGGACTTTTGATGATGTTGAGATCGAATATATGCTACCTGGCCGTTCAGACTGTGTTCGCATTTCAAAAATTCGGATACGTATCCGATCTAGGACCACTTATGAAAGTAACCCTAGGCCGGATGTAAAAAAATCGGAATTGAGCTTTTCAGACTGACATAAAAAACACAGATACAGGTCGCATTTGGGCAAAAAAAATCAGTTCTGGGTCGCATTGCCCTATATAAGTCAGTGGCCGTCATTACTTACTTGAAAATGGCAGCTTCCGACCAGAGCTGGTCTGCGACAGAATAGGTTGGTTTTCATCTACTTGGAACTTTGTTTTTATGCTATTTATGCTATTGATTTAATAATTGTGTAAAAACAATCACAATTAAATACAGTACATGGCTGAATTCCATCTTTATCAATTAAGATGTTTGTTGTTTTTACATTGATTGTGTGTGGCTGTTTTGATCAATGTAGTGGCACATGTAAAAGTCAGATTGCAATAGATCACTTCCCACGTAATCGAATCTACAATCAGAATTATATAAATCAGAATGACAAAAACATGTCTGCTGGTGTATTGACATAGAGCATGTGTCCTGTCATGACTGCTCTCACTTCAAGAAGCAAAAATACCACAGGATATACTGGTTGATTGTCTCACACTGAAGGAAGTTTGGAGCTTGGGCTTGAAATATATCTTTTCTGACGTACCTTATTGACTTTCTACTGTAAATAAATCTTAGAGCTTTTATTCAAACAACAACAGTCTTAAAAATGTAATTATCCTTTCACCTTATAAAAAAAAATATTTTCAGTTGCACTGATTAAAATTTGGTAAACTCATGTATTTTTTCCTTCTTTACCGGGCAATTATTATTTTTATTATTATCATTATTATTATTATTATAATCAAAGTTTCACACATTTTAGTCATGTGCAATGGATGTAAATGTTTGAATTAAGTAACCACAAGATTATTTAGCTGAAGTTTTTGATGGTTGATGATTTCTTTGCACCGGATTCACACCAGACAACTTGATTAAAATGTTTTATTGACTATTAAAGGCATGACAAAAGAAACAGATACTCAACACTTAGTGTGATGATCAACTTCCTTGTATTATTTTAAGGTTTTGGGTCATAAAGCACCCACCAAAAATGTGGGCATCTGTCAAAGAGAGACAGAAGTGCACACCTCTGTTAAATTCCTAATGTTGTTGATCCTAAACATGATAGCTAAGATATCTGTAAATATGTGTACAGAGTATAATTCCAATACAGTGCTACCTCACTGTACAAACTTAATTCATTCCGTGACCCCGTTTGTAACGCAAAGCTTTCGCAAACAGAGGTAAATTTTCTCATTGAAATGAATGGAAATGCAATTAATCCGGGTCAGCCCCCATAATATATATATATATATATATATATATATATATATATATATGATTGAAAATACAGTACAAAAAGAAATGAAAGACAAGACAAGACAACTTTCTTTTTGTTGCAGCAAAGGAGACATTGACTTTTATGTGGGTTCTTGGGGTGTTTACAGCCAACCGTAACCTATAAGTCATTATGAGGCCTAATAAAGAGTAAAACAAACAAACAAACAGCGCAACAATGGCAATAAGTTCGCCCGGAAATCCAGACTCGCGGCTTTGCCGGAGAGCGAGTCTGGTCAACTGCCCTATCAGTCACATTTCTGAGATGGGGCAAACCTGAGCTAACAATGGAATAAACCAATGACCGAAGAGCGGACGTGACGTCAGAAAAGCGACTGGTTGAAGTCTTTTTCTTTTTTTTTCTTTTTTTTTTGGGCGGAGACGGACTAAAAAGCCAACATGGCTACTTGCCAAAAGAGAGACAGTAGTGAAGAACGTCGTTGTATGTTGTTGTAGCGGGAAAAACTTGAAGAGTGACGTTGCTCACGAAGACGACGTGTAGACAAATTTGATCGGCCCGGCCTGTTTTCAGCCGGTGCCGAATCGCTGTCTATGGATGCTGACGCTGTTCAGACCCGCTTTCTTTTTGAAGACTGTGTCTGTAGCTTGCCAGGCTAGCAATGAGTTACACACAGAGCCAACGCTAAATAGTGCGAGAAGCACAGCACTGATCCGTTTGCTCATCCATGCTGAGGCAGTTTGCTTAACAAAACATGTATGTAACTAGAGGCGGATTTCCTGCAAATATTTGTGTGTAACTTGAAAAGTTCGTAAAAAGGTTCGTTCGTAACTTTAGGTTCCACTGTAGTATTAAAAAAAAAAAAATTCATGTACCATACTGTAAACATATTGCAGATGTCATTGTCATATGTTAATTAATGAGCATGAATATCTATGAGCTCTTTTTTCATGACACTTTGCAGAGGGTTGGTTTTTGGGCAAAGGAAAACACATAACGTTTTTGGAACATCAGTTTTTGATACAAATGCAATTTTTTTCCAACCTTGGTGGAGGTCTGCACCCTACTGAGTGCCATTCTTGTTTTAATAGAAAACAGATCCTGTCAGTGAAACACAACTAAGTATTTCTGCATGTAAAGTTCAAATGTCAAAGTGATCCCTGCACATAAACAAAGCCAAGTACTTTCCGTTGGCTTGTCAGGCCCTTAGAAGAGCCTCCACTGAGAAAGGTAGCGGCTTCACTGCTGGAGTCCTGCTTGTGGTGCCAGGAAGGCTCTTGACAGAGTCTTCCCGAGGATGCGCCAGGGAGGCAGAAGTGTCGGCACACCGGCCTCGAGCTGTCAGCGCGAACGGATCAAAGGTCCTGCTGGGGGCTCTGGCATTTGGCAAGTCCAGGATTGCCTGATCTGATACAAAAATAGAGCATGTGACATTTGAGTCTTGAATTTCTCTTGCTTTTGAGTCAGCTTTGAAGAGGTCCTGACCCAACAAAGTGCTACTATGGTGTTTGAGGGTTTGTCGTGGAAGCAAAGGTGTCAGCTCTGATGTATCTTTCTTCTCGCAGCCTTTCCAGCCTTGCTGCACCTCATCCTTCTTATCTCTATTTTGCCCTGAGCTTTTACACAACTGGAAGTCACCATAGCCACTTTTTGTACCTGGTGTGCTCTTAAAATGGAAACAGTGATAAAAATGGAAGTCACAGTCTTGCAGGGGCTTAAATCTGTTACACACAGACACAGAGTTGGATGTCCCTGCAGATGAAGGGGCTTTGTTGAATGACTGCAAGCTAGGTGTGATGGACAAAGGCACTGGATGAATTGCAGGGAGGAAGGTCAAGTAGGAAAAGGAAAAGTCATTCTGGAACTCTCTCTGTGTGAGCTCGCGCGCCATCATCACGTTCTCCAGCTCCTTGTCAGCAAATGTTCGTCTCTTCCTCATGCGAACACTAATTGTGGGGATTGTGCCGTGTGTATGGTCACACGGCATCTTCTTGAAACAACAGGAATCGTTGCCTTCCTGTGGTGTCAGCCCTGCAGTTTCCACAGACACATGTTAAGGTTATTTTATATTCGTTTCAGTCAGATAGAAATAAGTCATTAAGTCATAAGTAATTACACATTAATGCACCCCGTCTGAAGAAAATTCGATTTTATGCCTGCAAACTTGAAACATTTCATGCTAGATAAAATTCAGGTTAACAACTGGTTGGTAGTCCTTATTTGATTTTAGTCGCCATGGCAACAGTAAAATCCTTAATTTAAACTCACTGACAAATGAAGGAGGCAAATTTGACTCAACTTTACCCTGCAGGAGGCGCTTGGTCTGCCGCATACTTGGCTCTGCCGCCCCAGTAGAGCGCTGAAATAAAGTTCTCGGTGAATGATTTGCTTGACACTTGACACCTCGCTTACCCTGGAAGACACGAGACAACAAGAAGTAAACATTTGGACATAGAGGATAAATTGAGAGAATACATCACCAAAGAGATCATTAGTTGTGCATGTGCTGTGCAAACTATATGCATCGCTGACATCCTCACATCTCCAAAATCAGCACTTTAGAGGAAACCAAATAACAGCATATTTGTTGAGACATGAGCATTGCACCTTCAGAAAGAGCAAGCCATTTTCAACATTTTAAAATTAGATACCCATGTTGGGGCTAAAAAAAAATATTTGTGAAAACATTTGAAATTGACCTAATATGGACACAGAGGTTTTCGCCTCTTCACCTGCAATATGTTGAAATGTACGATAAAACAAATTTGCAGATATATATGTATTTTATATACTTGAATTTTAATGTATTTTTCTTCTTCATTCTATACGTTGAACTTTATTTAAGTGAGTTTTTTTTGGCTATGCTTTTTAATGGTTGTGCAGTGTTCCTTTGCTTGTTGGTTAATTTCGTGCTCTTGCACTTTGATACATTTTGAAATAAGAAATTATTGTTGTTGTTTTTTACAAAGTATTTTTTCCACTCCCTGTTGTACATGCACCTGCTTAACAACATGGAATTGTAAAAATGTTTATAACACTCATATTCAACAAAAAAATTAAAATAATTTTCCTTGTGTTCCTCTTGCAATTAATTACAAGTAATTCATTATTACAGTGAATCAAGTTATATAGTAAATGTATACTTCCACATATAACAATAAAAAGTTAGCAATGGTTAAATGACCACACTTTTAATAAATTTGAAATAAAAAATCGGATCTTACAATTATATACATTTTTTAATTGACAGTCAGAGAGATAGCATTATGGTAAATAGTCTTCCACTCGGTTAGTGCTTTTCTACTTTTAAAGTATACACTTTAACATTGTCTCCTCATTCAGCATCAGGAGCAACTGGTCTTGCTCAAGGATTCATATGATGACAGAGACGTATAGAATCCAAATCGCAACCTTCGGGTTAAGAGACAACCTGACTAACACCTGAGCCATACTGACCCGTGATTACACTGTATAGTAGAAACCGCTGCATTGCATCCATGCATTCTGTAAACATGTTAAGATAACCAAAATATTACAGTCTGGCAATATGTGACTGCCAACAGTACTAAGCACATTTTAATTGATGAAGAAATTCTCAACTATATTTATTGTATTGTATGTTAATAGATTGGGCAGATAGTCCTGCTTCAATTTTCACTTAATGTCTCCCTGACTAAGCTGATTTGACATCCCCCGCAGCGCGCACCCTCACCTCAGCAGCCTGTCGCCTCCTCAGTGCGACCTGCGCGGCCATGACGCGCTGCCGCTGCACCACCAGCAGGCAGCAGGCACAGCCGCAGTCCCTCCAGCGGCACAAGCGTTTGTGACCTTTCAAGCACGAAACCACGCCGTGATTCCGGCAGCGGGCACATTTGGGACTTCGGCTCATCTTGAGCGGCTTGTCCTGCGGCGACGATTTATTCTCTCCGCCGTCCCCGCAGGCTCGCGCTGGGTTGTCGTTCACGCTCAACTGGCCCAAGCATCCATCAGGACTTGTCAAGAAAACCAAGTCTTCATATTTTGCTGCATCAAGTTGTTCTGTTGTTTCCAGGTGAAGACTTTCTTCTATCTGAGTGGACATTTGTGACAAGTAGTATTGCGTAACCACGTAAAGTATAGGCCTATATGCCGAATTGATCCGACATACCGGTACGTGGGGGAAAAAAAGATAATGATAAAAAAATATATATATATATATATATATATATATATATATATATATATATATATAATAATAAGAAGTCTTAACCTGAATGCTAAAAGTCCCGTTGACTCAGATGACACATTTAGCGTGGTGGTTCATCCGCACGAACTCCTTAACACGAAGCATTGCTGTTGTCTGATTCAGCCAGCAACTGCAAGCGATGTTTTAAGGTGGGAACTTTGCAGCCTACCGCCAGACGTCTGAAATATTAAGCCCCTCTCAGCTGCTATCTGACGCGCCTTCTAAAAACAAGAGAGCCACAAATGCTTCCAAGTCCGCGCGCGAGCAAACATTTGGGAGAGCCCACCTGCAACTGCACAAGTCACTTCCTCTATTTAACCTCCTTACCTGCCCTGCTTTTAAGTACCCAACCCACCCAGGAAGTTGCCTCAACTTGCAAAGATTGAAGACAAGATAGCCTACATCTTGGCGTAAAAAAAAAACACGCATACAAAAAACAAATCAAAATTAATGCTAAAAATATGACATTCATGTCTGAAGCATCATGTTGGTTGCATGAGTACATACTGGATGGATGGATGGATGGATGGATGGATGGATGGATGATAGATAGATAGATAGATAGATAGATAGATAGATAGATAGATAGACAGATAGATAGACAGATAGATAGATAGATAGATAGATAGATAGATAGATAGATAGATAGATAGATAGATAGATAGATAGATAGATAGATAGATAGATAGATAGATAGATAGTGTCCTTTGAGCAAACCTGTGCACATTTTCTATAAGTAGCCCTATAATCAAATACATCATTATCCATTCATATGCCTGCATTTGGGCTAATGTAATTTTGCATTGTGTGATTATTTTAATGCCTGTTACTATAATAATGCGCATGCAATCATGGAGCCCTCAAAAAATATTTTGACATAGACGTTCATGGCATTGAGGTGGTAAGGCCTTAAAGTGATTGGGGTGGGGCAAATCGGTAGGCAGCACACCCTTCCTTTTTAATACCATACATAAAGCTTTATTCAGAACCTATGTATGCAGTGTACATTCTTTATAATGATGTATTTGTCATGCGGATGAACTTTGACACGCGATTCCATAGAGTTTGATGGTGTGAAAAGTGCGCTCCCCGCTGATCGATTTAAGTAACTACATTCAGGGTAATTATTACTTTTTGCTCTCTCTTTTTGTTGCAACCTTTATTCAATGTGGCTATGTGAATATAATCCTTTTTAAAATATTTTTTTTTCAGATAATTATGAATAGAGCTTATGTATAGAATTTATGGATATAATTTATAGATAGAACTTAATCTTCATCTTATGGATAGAACTTAATCTTTATTAAATATTGACAGTTATCATTGAATAAACTCCGATCCCTCCCAGCACTTGTTGATGATGTTTGGATTTTTAGAGTTTTATGGATTATTCATTACTGTAACTGTAACTTTGCTACTCTCCGTGACTTTTAATATCACTCCTGGGATAAATAAGGTGATTGATTGATTGATTGATTGATTGATTAATTGATTGATTGATTGATTGACTGACTGACTGATCAATTGATTGATTAATTGATTGATTGATTGATTGACTGACTGACTGATCAATTGATTGACTGATTGATTAGGAGAACAATGTTAAAGATTTAATTTTCAAGCAAGATTGGATCCTCTCACATTATTCATTATTGAATGTCATGAATGGCTCAATGCTGGTAGTGCATTCTGGTGCTCATTTCAAATTCTAAATTGAATACATTTAAAACCCCATCCTAAACGATTACTTTTATCCAATAAGCTATATATTTCTAACACAAATTCATACATCAAAGAACAAGCACAAAACTCATTGACAGAAATTTACAGAAAATACAGTAATAATTTTCGAATAGGGAGTTAGGTTTAAAATTTTCAACAGTTATTTTTCTTTCTCAGATCTTCAGAGAGTTTTTTGCCACGAGGTGTCATGTTGAACTGTCAGCGACCAGTATGAGAGTGTGAGAGCTGCAAAACTAATTTTAACACACCTGCTCCCTATTCTCACCTGAGACCAGGGGCGTGCAGTGACCTTTAGAGGGGCAGGTGCTCAAAGCAAAAAAAGGGGGCACATGCATAACGTGCCTACACTATCAACTAGGGGTGTTAAAAAAATCGATTCGGCAACATATCACGATATTACAGTGCACAATTCTCGAATCGATTCAATATGCGGCCAAATCGATTTTTAAACATTATTTTTGATGGAAATATTCAACAAAATGTCTTACTTTGGGTTAGGGTTCACACTTTAAGCATGGAAGAATGTTATATTAATGGAAAATTAAGCCTTAATATTTTATTTCAGTGCTGTTCAAACCTGCAACCTGTTTGTTAAATACATTGGCTTATAAGTTATTCATTGACATTTTACAGACTATTTTTGACTGTCACGGTATTACGGGACAACTCAATACGGGACGCGTACTTATACTGTAGGTCTAAATACGGAACGATTCCGTATTTCAAAAGACGGTTGGCAACCCTATTTGCCAGCGATCTGGCGTCTCGTAGTATGACGTCATCCAAGGATAACATAATAATCATTAGTTTTATGTAAATTATGTTGCAGAATTTTAGTTTTGAAAGGCAACAAAACTACTTTCACAATTAAATAAATAAATAAAGGGGCACTTTGGGCATCAGTGCCGAAAGGGCATGTGACCCCGGGACCCATAGCCCCCCCTCAGTCATAAATGGTCAAAAATGAAAGCTATTGTAAAGATATGTTTGGGAAAATTGTTACATAGGGCAATATCATAGTGATATGATATTTTAACCTGTTACTGTTATATAAGCTGCACACTGACTACTTTTCAACTCTAGGTGAAGACCGGTAATAAAATACTGAATGCTGCTACCTAAACGCGTTTCAGTAATCCATCAGCATTCTTATCTAGCAACAGTTTTAATGATTTCTACCGTAGAACAAGTGCACTAAATAGGGAAGAACTACACTATCCGTTCACTTTTTTAAAGTTCTTGCAATGCCTGTCGTTCCATGTGAGAAGTACAGCACTCAAAAAAGAGAACCAAACAAATAGATTTTCATCAACAGTGACATTTTCCTGTGACAATTCCTGTCCCATGCATTCCCCTTCCTCTCTGCTCTTTCGACTATGACCTGAGGTTGTGCAGAGGGTTGCGCCTGGCTCAACCAACATGTATGCAGCAGAGATGGAGTTTGACAGCATACTCCTCTCCTCTCCTCTTCTCTCGACTTGGCCTGCCAGCATGTCCTGCTCCGTCTGCCTCTCCATCCATGCAAAGCACCCTCAATCATCTTTCAATGTAACTCAAACTAAACAACAAAGACAGATAACCTGTGAGCTACCCTCAAGGACAGCTACTCCAACTTTACACATTGTGCTGACGTTTATAAGAGGTAAACACAGGAGCTTGTAGGCTGCCAAAATCCTGAGCGGAATTTTAAGGCTCTTCAAAGAGATGAGTAAAAAACATTGGGCTGCGTTTCACGATGCCTGTGCACAAAGCTTGTAGCAGCTTTATCCAGCACTTCTAAAGAGTATAGAGGGCACCTGAGCAGTTATCAGCAGAAGACAGATGCCAATAAGCTGACAGCTTTAGCAAGAGAGGTTTAACCTGTAGCTGGGAGAGTTTTTGGCTTTCAAGCTTGGTTAAGTCATAATTGTACACACGCCACTGAAATAAACACACCGTTTAACCCCATCTCATTAGACACAATGAGGTCGGTTTTGTGATGTTTTCATATGCTGTGCAAACATTGCTAGACAGACGGGACCTCTGATGAAGCTTAGAAAGTTCATGTTTAAAGTGACTTGTTAGGAAATATATACATTTAGCAAGCCACAGAAAATGTTTCATCCTATACTAGATGCTCTATTTTTCTGTCATGTTTTCTACTTCAGTGCAGCTGTAGTTCAAGGGGAGACATTTTCTTAGAGGAAATAGTTTTTGAGAAAGTTCATACTGTGTTATGAATAAAACCAATCCCAACTGTTTTTGACATTCAGAAAAGATGAAAGTAATCCACAATTCATCCATCAATTTTCTCTGCCTATCTTGTTGTATATGTTATATAATCATATATTCAGAAGCTCATGCCACAAGGCAACCTATGTTTTGTCCTAAATAGCACCGTAGATATGTATGACTAAGAAGCAAATAAAAATGTCAATTATATCATTGAATATTATGAAAAAACTATGCTACACCCAAACGTGTGTCTTTTATGTTCACTTGGCTGGATGAATTCCATTTTACGATCAAAACACAGAAACATTTGTCTGGCATCACATCAAGATCTCATGAAAATATTATTTTACGCTGTTGAAATTGGAAGACCTCGAACGTTAGAGGGTAATCGACTCCACACAGCTTCACTCATCAACCAAAAGAAAGGAAAGGCCAACTCCAGTTAATAAAGTTCGGAGAAAGTCATTTCACACTAAAAACACCACAGTGCCAATGCCAGTGACACCTGCACTGTCCAATGGCATCCAATAACATCCATCCATCCATTTTCTAAACCACTTGTCCTCATAAGGGTCGCGGGGGGCGCTGGAGCTTATCCCAGCTGGCTTCGGGCAGTAGGCGGGGTACACCCTGAATTGGTTCCCAACCAATCGCAGGGCACCTAGAGACGAACAACCATCCACACTCACAAACACACCTATGGACAATTTAGAGTGTTCAATTAACCTGCCATGCATGTCTTTTGAATGTGGGAGGAAACCGGAGCACCCGGAGAAAGCCCATGCAAGCACGGGGAGAACATGCAAACTCCACCCAGAAAAGCCGAAGCCCAGACTTGATCTCACGTCCTCAGCACTGGAAGGCGGACGTGCTAACATCCAATAACATTCTTACCTATATATCCCAAATTCTGCCTATAATAGATCCATCCATTATCTACCGCTTAGCCGGGGTCGGGTCATGGGGGCAGCAGCTTTAGCAGGGAAGCCCAGACTTCCCTCTTCCCAGCCACTTCAGCCAGCTCCTCCAACGGGACTCCAAGGCGTTCCCAGGCCAGCCAAGAGACGTAGTCTCTCCAGCGTGTCCTGGGTTGTCCCCAGGGCCTCCCGCCGGTGGGACATGCCCGGAACACCTCCCCAGGGAGGCGTCCAGGAGGTATCCGAACCAGATGCCCGAGCCACCTCATCTGGTTCCTCTCAACGCGGAGGAGTAGCGGCTCGACACTGAGTCCCTCCCGGATGACCGTGCTTCTCACCCTATCTCTAAGGGAGAGCCCGGCTACCCTGCGATGGAAACTCATTTCGGCCCCTTGTATCTGGAATCTTGTTCTTTCGGTCATGACCCACAGCTCGTGACCATAGGTGAGGGCAGGAACGTAGATTGACCGGTAAATCGAGAGCTTTGCCTTTCGGCTCAGCTCCTTCTCTACCACAACAGACCGATACAGAGTCCGCATCACTGCAGACGCTGCACCGATCCGCCTGTCGATCTCCCGCTCCAACCTACCCTCACTCGTGAACAAGACCCAAAGATACTTGAACTCCTCCACTAGGGGCAGGATCTCATCCCCGACCCGGAGAGGGCACTCCACCCTTTTCCGACTGAGGACCATGGTCTTGAATTTGGAGGTGCTGATTTTCATCCCAACCGCTTCACACTCGGCCGCGAACCGCTCAAGTGAGAGTTGGAGATCACAGCTTGAAGAAGCCAACAGCACTACATCATCTGCAAAAAGCAGAGATGCAATGTTGAGGCCACCAAACCAGACCCCCTCAACGCCTCGGCTGCGCCTTTAAATTCTGTCCATAAAAGTTATGAACAGAATCGGTGACAGAGGGCAACCTTGGCGGAGTCCAACCCTCACAGGAAGCGAATTTGACTTACTGCCGGCAATGCGGACCAAACTCTGACATCGGTCGTACAGGGACCGAATAGCCCGTATCAGGGGGCTCGGTACCCCGTACTCTCGAAGCACCCCCCACAGGACTCCCAGAGGAACACGGTCAAACGCCTTCTTCAAGTCCACAAAGCACATGTGGACTGGTTGGACGAACTCCCATGCACCCTCGAGGACCCTGCTGAGGGTGTAGAACTGGTCCACTGTTCCACGGCCGGGACTAAAACCACACTGCTCCTCCTGAATCAGAGATTCGACTTCCCGATGGACCCTCCTCTCCAGCACCCTTAAATAGACCTTACCTGGGAGGCTGAGGAGTGTGATCCCTCTATAGTTGGAACACACCCTCCGGTCCCCCTTCTTTAAAAGGGGGACCACCACCCCGGTCTGCCAATCCAGAGGCACTGTCCCCGATGTCCATGCAATGTTGTAGAGGCGTGTCAACCACGAAAGCCCTACAACATCCAGAGCCCTTAGGAACTCCGGGCGGATCTCATCCACCCCCGGGGCCCTGCCACGAGGAGCTTTCCAACCACCTCAGTGACCCCAGAGATAGGTGAGCCCACCTCAGAGTCCCCAGACCCTGCTTCCTCAATGGAAGGCGTGTCGGTGGAATTAAGGAGGTCTTCGAAGTATTCTCCCCACCGATTCACGACGTCCCGAGTCGAGATCAGCAGCACCCCATCTCCACTATACACAGTGTTAATGGTGCACTGCTTTCCTCTCCTGAGACGCCGGATGGTGGACCAGAATTTCTTGGAAGCCGTCCGGAAGTCGTTTTCCATAGCCGCACCGAACTCCTCCCATGTCCGAGTTTTTGCCTTAGCAACCGCCGAAGCCGCATTCCGCTTGGCCAGCCGGTACCTGTCAGCAGCCTCCGAAGTCTCACAGGCCAAAAAGGCCCAATAGGACTCCTTCTTCAGCTTGATGGCATCCCTTAGGATTGCCAACACGACAGGCACCAACCACCTTACAGCTCCGATCGGCCGCCTCAACAATGGAAGCGCGGAACATGGTCCACTCGGAATCAATGCCCCCCGCTTCCCTCGGGATAAGGGAGAAGTTTTGCAGGAGTTGGGTGTTGAAACTCTTTCTGACAGGGGATTCTGCCAGATGTTCCCAGCAGACCCTCACAGTACGTTTGGGTCTTCCCGGTCGGACCAGCATCTTACCCCGCCATCGGAGCCAACACACCACCAGGTGGTGATCAGTTGACAGCGCCGCCCCTCTCTTAACCCGAGTGTCCAACACATACGACCGCAAATCCGATGACACGACTACAAAGTCGATCATCAAACTGCGGCCTAGGGTGTCCTGGTGCACATATAGACACCCTTGTGTTTGAACATGGTGTTCGTTATGGTCAGTCCGTGGCGAGCACAGAAGTCCAACAAAACACCGCTCGGGTTTTGATCGGGGGGAGGGCCGTTCCTCCCAATCACGCCCCTCCAGGTCTCACTGTCATTACCCACGTGAGCGTTGAAGTCCCCCAGCAGAACGAGGGAGTCCCCAGGGGGAGCGCTCTCCAGCACACCCTCCAAGGACTCCATAAAGGGTGGGTACTCTGAGCTACAGTACAGTCAGGACCTGTCCCCCCACCCGGAGGCGGAGGGAGGCTACCCTCGCATTCACCGGGGTAAACCCCAATGTACAGGCGCCTAGCCGGGGGGCAATGAGTATGCCCACACCTGCTCTGCGCCTCTCACCGTGGGCAACTCCAGAGTGGAAGAGAGTCCAGCCCCTCTCTAGAGGATTATTACCAGAACCCAAGCTGTGTGTGGAGGTGAGTCCGACTATATCTAGTCGGAACTTCTCAGCCTTGCACACCAGCTCGGGCTCCTTCCCTGCCAGAGAGGTGACATTCCATGTCCAGAGAGCTAGCTTCAGTAGCCGGGGGTCGGACCGCCAAGGCCCCCGCCTTTGACTGCAACCCAACTCACTGCGCACCCGACCCCTTTGGCCCCTCCCACCGGTGGTGAGCCCATGGGAAGGGGGACCCAGGTTGCCTATAATAGAATCACTCCTATTTATCAATTATTAGAGTAATAATAATTTGGATTAAATTGCAGATAGTTGATAATTCTGCAACAGGTTTCTTGTTTCTTGTTGTAGATTAAAGTGCTGTAGAACTGAATGAGTATACAGAGAGCTGTAACATTTTTACACTACGTAATTAGTGAAGTTTGTAAAATATCAACATTCTTTCTGATAATTTAAAATAGGATCGACAATTAATTGTGATTCACAAGGATTGACGAGCTGATACATCCCCAAGACATGCAGTTAGGACAGGCTCCGGTTCTCCATGACCCTGAACAGGATAAGAGGAACGGAAAATGAATGGGTGGAACTTCATCCCACAAAAAACAGGTTTGCACACACAATGATTTATTTGTAGATTTGAATGTAGATTATTTACCTTAAAGAGGAATGTTGATTCAATCAATGCAGCTTTCCTTCTCACATCAGTCTACTTTTAATAAAATAACTAGCTCACTGATGATAAATTCAAAGGCAGCCTTTCTTTATTTTCATAGATCAGATACCTGTATTGCAATAAAAACAAAACAGAAGTTTCCCCAAATGTAGTTATCTTTCTGACAGCCATATCAGATTGATTTTCTCCCCCTGCATTTTTATTTCCTTTTTGTTTTTCAGGTTGTCTCGGGCCATCAAGACAAAAGGCTTTATGAATGTTAAGCAATATCCTTTTAGACACATTGGAAAGCTCTCAGTTGGGGCATACTTATCATAACGTTATGTGCCTTCTGGTGAAGCTCCTAAACAGCGATTGAGCTTAAGCAAAAACAATATTCAATAGTTCCCAAGTACAATATACTTTTCCTGACCATGTTCAGACTTCAGATACTCTACCAGTCAAAAAGGTAGACATAGCTACCTTCTCATTCTCAATTGCATGAGAACGTGTGCCCATTCCTTTGATAGTACAGTATTTTTACTTTACATTTATAATGCTTGCTATTGTAGCATAATAAAGCTAATTTGAATTCCAATTTTAATAACAGAGCATTTTCATGTAAAATTAGAATATACAGTATACATACTTTATATTGAGCACTATTTCCCTTGAAATATTAATGTTTCGAGGAAGAAAGACACATTTGGACTGGAATCTGGGACACAGAGGAACAGACAAGTCTTGTCAAGTGATTTAGTTCCAGTGTGGAACCTACCACCTAAAGACCTCCTTTATTAGCCTCCGATGAGTAAATGAATGTTTACACTTCATAAACTGAAACAGCATTCTTTGATATGCGCTCATGAATGTCACACTGAGGGAGTTGGAGATTAGCCTCTGAGTGGGCGAAGTTTTTTTGTGGATTGTGAATTTTGAGGAAACCTGGTACTTTTAATGAAAACCACAACATATATTTTTTTTATACCAGCCAGATACCTATTGTCAGACCAAGGGTGACCAGTTATCAATGAATCATCATTAACCGATAAAGACCACAAATTCTGACTGACATCAGATCAACCATTGTGTAATATCAAATCAAATCAAACTTCATTTATATAGCACTTTTCATACATAAAATGCAACCCAAAGTGGCAATTTAAACACCAAGCTACGTAAAACACAATATAAAACATAAACACAAAACCACCTCCTCGCCCTAACAGCCTCCCGATGTTAAAAAGGATATGACGGGGCACAGAGAAACCATGTGAGGGAAAATACCCAAGAGGAGCTCATCCACACTGAGAGCCCACAGCCACAGGGAGCACTGCCATCACAGTGAATCCGGGCCCAGATTGACTATAGGCCTTGCAAATGGTGCAGAATGCCTTCCAAAATTCCCTCAGGACGACCACCCAGTCCCCACAGCCACCAGTCCCCACAGCCACCAGTCCCCACAGCCACCACTCCCAGCGCGGAGTCCCCCTAATGAGGCAACACTGGAGCTAAAAGAAAATAGAAGAGAAATTTACTGAATAAAAAGAGCTAGAAGATAAATAAATAAAAACCTAAAAACAAAGCTAAAAATAATTATTTTAAAAAACAGTTAAAAAAAACAATGATAAAAGTAGCTCAAAGCAGTAAGATAAATAGAAAAAGGCCCAATTTGAAAGAGTAAAACAAATAATTTAAAAGCCGTTTTGAGCCTGCTCTCAAAAATATCAACAGTTGTGTGTACCTGATATCATCTGGCAGGCTATTCCATATTTGAGGACCATAATGGCCGAATGCAGCCTCACCAAGTCACACTGCTGACTTTCATGGTAGCTTGGCCACTATTTAAGCTTACTTCTGCTCAATTTTTAGACAGGGTGACTGATTTTAGGTAAGAGGGGTGGTACTTTCTGGGTGATATTCAAACTTAGATCATACTGTATGTAAAAAAAAAATAAAAAATCCAGCTAAAAATTTATATTGGCTTTTCAATTTATCTTTGCCACAATGCTAAAAGAAGGCCCATTGTTTAAGTGAGATCTTGATGTGCACTGTAGCTCTCTACAAGTCATGTGTTTGATCATGTGACACGTGCTGATGGCAGGCAGTTGCTGTGTTCCCAGCATATTCTTCACGGCCCCTCTTTCAGCGTAACATTGTCTTGTCTCTGCTCCCTGCTGACTGCATGTGACAGCTGCGGGGAACGTATGGAGAACAGTCACTGGGGTTCATTATCGATGCACTCAGGCGCCAGTGTTTCTTCCATTAAATGTATTCATGATTCAAATTAACTTTCTCTCTTCAACTGTCATTGTATTTCCAAGACTCTGCAAAGGAGGTACTGTGGCCCCGATAAATGCCGGGTTGGTGGGAATAAATGGAGTTTTATATAAAAGGAATAAACGACACACATTTTTTTGGGGAAAAAAAAGAGCTGTCTTATCACCATCTACTGCAACTGCTGCAAAACTCATTAGCATACAGAAAAGTGCTATTCCACTTTATTGGGTCCTAATTGTCGCTTTCTCCAACTAAATAGCTTCCTCCTCCAAGATAATGATGCAATACCCTCCTACATCCGCAGACAGTATAATAGATAGAGGGGACGATATTGACAGAAATGACTGGAGCTGTTAATTTACATGCTATTCCATGTCTTTCCCCTACCAGTCAGCGTACTCAGATTGCAGTGCATGAGGGGAGAAGAAATGGAATGAACAAGACAGACAGCATTGGACATTGCAGGTCTTTGAAGCAGAATTCCTTAAACCTCAAAGAAAACGAAGAATACGTCTGATTGCTGTCAAGCTGAACTGTTGCAACACATGAAAAGACCCCTTTATGTATTTTTTATACAAGGTGGTCAAAACATGCACTCTTCATCATAAATTGAGTATTCTCATTTTTCTTTCTGCCTGGAACTTGTTTTTATTTGACACCAACCACAACATTGCTGTCAATCCACTTTCACATTTAAATGTGTTGATAAATAATGATTAGAACGGCTGTCATGCCAATTAATAGTTGTGAATCTTTTAAAACTTGAATGGATAGTATTTTTATGACATCTTTCAGAAAGTAAAAAAATGTAATCTTCAAATTGGTATTATACTGTATTAACACAGATGCCACGTTGTTAGCCACATGAAACTAGTGGTGAGCGGTCATAATAAGCTATTAATGTAGTGCAAGTCCTTCAATAAAATCATGTGTCCTCTATTATACAATACCTTAGTTCTACTGTTTTGTTTTTAGATTCCTGTGTAATTTGTCCTATTTTCCTTGCGGAGAGCTGAAAAGCCGACAGCTTGTTTCGTGCATGCGCAATGAGAAATCAAGTTGTGTTAGTTCCGAGAGGTTGTTTCTGTACTTTTGAATGGCAAAAAGCTGGTAGGAAAGCAGCTTATCTGACAACGTGCATGCGCATAATTGTTTACTTGACTTTGACAGTTAATTGCTGAGTCACAATAAATGTTGTTTTCCCAGAGAACTTTTGAGGAAAAGAAGAATATAATTTCAAGTGGTTGTCCTACTCCTGAAGTAGTCGTCACGAAAACGAGGAAGAATTTCATCCGTCACTTTCAAGCCAGGACTTTGGAGAAAAAGTCAGAGAGGCCAGACTGAGATGGTGTGGACATGTCCAGAGGAGAGATAGCGAATATATTGGCAGAACGATGCTGAGTTTCCCAATGCCAGGCAGGAGGTCTAGAGGAAGACCAAAGAGGAGGTTTATGGATGTAGTTAAAGAGGACATGAAGGTAGTTGGTGTGAGAGCAGAGGATGCAGAGGACAGGGTTAGATGGAGGCAACTGATTCGCTGTGGCGACCCCTGAAGGGAAAAGCCCAAAGAAAAAGAAGACTTTCAAGCCAGGACATACAAGAAACATAAATGGCTCATTGGCTGTCCACAGGTTAGCAAACTGTTGATTGTTGGTTGAAATCACTTGTGGTTCCCTCTGCTGCAATGTAATTTTTTTCCACTCTCGGGTTGAGCCCACTTTGTGGACACGAGCCAGTTTCAAATACTGTCAATTCCAATGAATTGGCAAATTTGTGGACATGTGATTAAGCCAGGTTTACATGCAGACTTTTTAGTCATTCCGATTGAAATCATTCCGAATGAAGATCTCTGGTCACCTGTTTACATGTGACGTGATCCTTTCCGATCTGCCATTTATATGCTCCCCCGTTTAATCAGATCAGCCTCGTGGCAGCCATGGGATGCACAGACATTGATCAGGTGATTTATAAAGATGGAGTTCATTCGTCATTTAGCACAGTAGTTGTGATAGTGTTAACACTATTATTGAAGCAACATCTTGATAAAAAAATATTTTCAACTACTTAAAAACAAGTTTTCCCTTCGCAGACAAGCTCTGGGGAGACGCCGCCATTTTAGTGGGTGAAAACGATGACGTTAAGACGCATTTACGTCAAGACAGTGCATGCGCATGACGGACGCAGCCTCGCTATTCCGAATGAAGTGTATACATGACGCTCGTTCGGATCTACGAAAGGAATATACCACCCCTGTGATTCCGAATGAAATTTCATTCAGATTCAGCCTTTTCATTCCGCTTGAGGTGTTTATATGGAGCATTTTAATTCCGTTTGGCCGTTCAGATTCATTCTAATCGGAATACATGGTTCCATGTAAACCAGGCTAATTTTGTCATTTTACTCACAACGGAGCTGGTTACATTACAGTGGGTGCGCATCAACCTGCGTCAGTCCTGAATATTTCCGCTTTAATTTTATATCTACACAGTGGTATTGTGATGCTCGTTGACATAATTCTCCCACGGAACTAATGTTTGTTGAGTGTGTTCCCGTTAAGGCAGCGGGAGTCACCATAGTATGAAATAATAATTAAATAATATTTAATATTAAAATTACTAACAAAAATACCCCAACATTTTTCCTCTCGCTCCCTTATGGGCACTCGCATATGTGTCACTCCAGCATGCCCACTCTAAAAGGTCACCGCTCGCCAATGCATCAAACTAGAAATTCTATTACTACGTATTGCTGGCATCGGGCCAGGGTAAATCTAATAATTGTGTGGGTATATTTTTTTCTTTCCAAATTAGTGACCAAACTAAGGTGTTTAAACCCCATTGCTCTCTTTGACGATGCAATATTAAAGGATAAACAAACATTTTTGGGGCCTCCTGAAAAGTGTTTGTTTTTGGAGGTATGCGGATTCCGCCCGACGCCAGCCAGCGATATATAAATTACTTTTGAATAATTGTATTATGTAAAACAAAAGGCAGTGCCATGAAAGAAGTGGGTCACTGCTGTCAGGCCTGTTGCCAGGCCAGTGACCTTATTCATGCTGTAAAAATTACTTATACATACTAATACATACTTGTTTGATGGCAGACTGGATATATTCAGTTCATTCGTCTGCTGGGTTGGTGTTAACATTAGTATCTAATGTATTATTATATTATTTATTCTATTCTATTTAATACCTTTTATTGTACTGAAATCTGAAATGTACTGTTTTAATTTTTTGTCTGTCATCGACATGTTTGCATTACCAAGCACGTTTTAGGAATGAGGGAGGAAAATGGAGTACCCGGAAAAACACACACGCAGGCACGTGCAAAACATCAAACTCCACTTAGTAAGTCCGGAGGCCAGATTAGAATCCACGACTTTACAACTCTGAGATGGATGTGCCACATAGAAACATTCATATTAACTTCAAGAAAAAAAAAGTATGCTAAAATATGTACAGTAGATTAGCAATATTTTGTATGCATCAAAACACAGCACACTCAGTGGCCTATATTCTCAATTATATCCATTTTTTTTTACTGCTTAAGTTTTCTTGAGTTTCTTGCTGTCTTCTTATAGTTCCATCCTCTCAGACACTGCACATCACCATCCAACAAAAAAAAAGGTCAAAAATTCAAACAAGAATCCAAACCCTGAACCAAAACTGGGTAAGATTGGGCAACATTTTTAAGAATAGTCACTAGAAGAACTTTTTTGCACTTAAATTACAAGTAAAGGTTACATTTTAATAAAATCATTATTTCTTTTTTTTCTCTTGAAGTTAATATGAATTTTATTACTTTAAAGTCTGAGGTACAAATCCACAGTACATAAGTGTTAACAAGCCAGAAGAGGTTTGTCAGATATTAGATATTCAGAAATCCAGTTTCATTTGAAAAAGATACAGATGCATTTTGACATGTTGGTTTGAGATCAACATCTTTTACTGTAGTTTAGGCTACGTTCACACTGTGTTAGAAGCGGATATGACAACACCGTTTTCGCCCACCGTGGGCAAAACGGAATCGTCGTGAAATAACGCAGGGGGATGGAATGGGACAAACGTGACAGCCCGTGATGCCGTCTATGCCCATTGAGATTTGCCATGGCAATCACGGTGCAGGTGGGAAACATAGTCAGTAGGAAAATGAGATGAGCACTAATCCTGACAGTTACGTACTACATTGGTACATTGGTGGGAAACATTATGCTCTCCTCGGCATCTCACCGCCTACTACCATTCTTAACATAAGCCATGCATTTATTTAACAAAAATACTCCAAAGATGCTGTTTCATCCATAGAAACCATCAACAGAACATGGCAAACGTGAGGGATCCCGTCAGACCACGATGGGGTGATACATATGTGAAACATACAGCTTCCATGGTAAACCGTGGACCGAACTACAGTGCACCTTTGAGGCTCCGGGACTCAGTACCCCCTGCTGCCCCCATGGCCCATCACAGATATAGTGATAGAACATGAGAAAATTTAGCAAGACTAGATTACAGAAGGAAAAAAATCCCATGGTGCACTGTGTTTCAGACGAACAGGGTTGTTGTAGTGTAAATATGTACTAAGGGCCTGCTCAGAAAATGTAGAATTCAGGACATTATAACAGCACGTCATGAACAGCAGGGATTCATGCAAAGTTGCTGGAAAACCGCTACCTTCATCAAAAATATTTTTAATGTGAGTTATACTTATTAAGTCATTCTAATCCAAAATTAAAAATGTTATTGTTGTATTCAGTGATCCAGTTTAGATATTCATTACATTTCCCCACAAAATAAGAATCTATAGTAGTGAGGCAACATGGGCAGGTACAATAGTTCTGTCCAACTTTTCAAACATTTGTATCTTTGATGGAAAGAAGGTGACATCCGTAACTGTAACTTAGTTGAAACACCACTGTTTGTTGTGCATATTTTAAGAACCAGTTATGTAGGAGAACTGATAGTGAGGCACGCCATTTCACTGTTTTGGGTATTTATAGAACCGTGGAAACATTTTACATGTTGTCAGCACAAACAAGCTGAGAGTGGTGAAGTTTCTCAGAGTGAGCTTGCTTGTTGTCATGTTTTTCTGTTCTTACTCCACATACAGGAAATCACCATTTCACATTAGATGTAGATGCAGAAGAGTGAATTTAAAATAGAAAAGGAGAAAAAAGACAGTGGATATGGAAGATAAATCATATTATGTAACGTGAGAGAACAAGGTTGCATAAAAAGACAAAAATACTGAATGAGGAATGACTGAGGGAACCACAGAAATGTTCAGTGCAAAAGGAAAATTGTAAGACGTGTATGTGTGTGCATGGATGCATTTGGTTGCCAAAGGTGTGGCATGTGTGCATCGGAAGTTAGAGGTCATTACTATCGCTCTGTGGCTCTGTTAAATGTCATTCTTTGACGAGTCCCGACATGGTCGACGTGTGCTTTGTACTTGTCACTCTGATGTGACATGCAGATTGCAGTCTTGTTTGCTCATCGACCTATACCTGCCCAGAAGTGTGTGTCTGTGCGTGCATGTGTGTGTGGTGCACTCTTATATTCTTTCCCCGTAACACTCCCGTCATTATTGCAGTGGAGTCAACGAGGATGAGAAAAAAAAAGGAATTGAAAATTCATGTCAAAAATATTAGATAACTATGACTGGTGCTTGCTGTCAGAAAACATGCCACATACTGTTCAGCTTGTATGAAACAAACAGAGATTTGTAGATAGACACGGGAGCAAGTCATATCAGCGCGAGCACACAATCATCAAGCTGCAGGGGACAACAAATCGGTGACAAGAAACAAGGTCATCAAGCTAACCTTTAGGCTTGAACTACATACGTTTGGCAGTCACAAACCATTCTCCATCATTGACAGAGAAAATAGGTCACCATAAATACATTAACTATATGTTTCAGCTTGAGTCATGCATACATGTACAGTATGTATGTTTACACATGTATTTCATCAAGCTGTTTCAGTACATGTTTTCTTTGCTCATGTAATGAAGATGAAGGAAAGTGATATTTACTTGTTCCTTTTACTTGTACAGTAGTACTTCCAATGCATGCCTATCTAATAAAAAAAAAGTGTTGGCACACAATTATAATAATCTTAATATAATAATAATAATAATTTTCATTAAAGTTCGCTTTTATTTCCAATTCCCCAAAAGTTGGGACACTATACAAATTGCGAATAAAAACTGAATGCAATTATGTGGAAGTGCCAAATTTCATAATTTATTCAGAATAGAAAATAGAGAACAGGTCAAAAGTTTAAACTGAGAAAATGTATAATTTTAAGGGAAAACTATGTTGATTTTAAATTCCATGGTGTCAACAAATCTCAAAAAAGTTGGGACAAGGCCATTTTCACCACCGTGAGGCATCCCCTCTTCAGTCTGCAAACGTCTTGGGATCGAGGAGACAAGTATCTCAAGTTTAGAAATAGGAATGCTGTCCCATTCTTGTCTAACACGCGTCTCTCTAACTGTTCAACTGTCTTGGGCTTTCTTTGTTGGACCATCCCCTTTATGATGCTCCAAATGCGCTCTATAAGTGAAAGAAGTGGACTGCAGGCTGGCCATTTCAATACCCGGATCCTTTTCCTAGCAGCCATGCTGTTGTAATTGGTGCTGCATGTGGTCTGGCATTATCGTGGGGAGAAATGCAAGATCTTCTCTGAAAGTGGTGATGCCTGGATGGGAGCATATGTTGTTCTTCAATCTGAATATACCTTTGTGCATTGACGATGCCTTTCCAGATGTCTGACAACAAAACAGGTTTCCACTTTGCCACACTCTATTTTGAATAACCCCTGGCCCAGAGAAATGCCTGCAGAAATGGCTTCTTCTTTGTACTGTAGAGTTTCATCTGGCAACGGCGGCTGGCATGGTGGATTGTGTTCACCCACAATGTTTTCTGGAAGTATTGCTGAGCCCTTTCTGTGATTGCCCCTCTGTTGGCTGCTGGGTGGCGGCTGCGTCTTGGCCGTTCCCTGGGTCTCTTGGGGGGTGCTGCGTTGCGGGGCTCTCCCTGGTGTCCGGGACGGCGCCGCTCCGGCGCGGTCCGTCACTCCGGGCCCGGCGACACGGTTCGGGGCCTGTGGGCCGGTGGGGTGCCCCGTGGTTCCCTCTCCCCTTCCTCCCCCTTGCTGCCTCTCCCCGCCTGTCCTTCGCCTCTCTGTCCCTTCTCCCTCGTCACCCTTCCTCCTCCTGTCCCCCTCTCTCTGCTGCCCTGCCGCTGCCCCTTGCCTTTCTTGTCGTCTCCTTCCCCTGTCCCTTCCCGCCCCCCTGTCCGCCTTCCTCCCCCTCCCCTGGGCCGGGGGCTCCATCCGTGGCCCGGGTCTTGGGGCTCCGGGGGCCGGGCGGTTGGTTGGTTTGGTGTTGTGCCCGCCCCACTCCAGTAGACCTCCTGGCACCTCGGGCGGGCCCCAGTATCCGGGGGGCCCCGCTGGTGGTTCCTCTTAACTCACTGCACTAGTTTTGCACAATACACTGTTTATAGACATTTAGGGCACATAACACACTTTGGGTGGGTAGGGTGGAGACACCGTCTTCGCCCTACAACTCCCCTCCAATTTTAATGCACCACACAACTGGGGGGGGGGTCGTGGTTTGTGCCATCGGTTGGGGCAGACCGCAGTATAGAGCAGTGCTGCGGTCCCCTGTCCGTGGGGTCGGGGTGCGGCTTGGTGGTGGTGGTGGGGGGCGGGGGCTGTGGACCGATGGGGTGCCTGGCGGGCCTGCAGTGCCCCGTCCTGCTGCTTTGGGTTGGGGGCGCGGGCCGTGTTGGGGTGGGGGGGCGCTCCTGCTCCTGGGTTTGCTCTCTGGCCGGTGGTCCCTGCGGGGCCCGGGGGTTGTCCCTTGGCGTTGCCGTGGCCTGGGGGGCCCTGAGGTGTTGCGCTTGCTCTGTCCTGGCAGGGGTTGACGGCTCCCCTCTTTGGTGGAGATTTTCATGCATGCCAGATCAACCACACCAGCATCTATCGAAACTCAGACACAATCTGCTTCTTCCTCAGGTCGTTGAATCGGTGGAGGCTGGTGTCTGTGAATCTCACTCTGCTTTATCTGTGCTTCCTGCCTTTCCTCAGTCTCTCCTTTGGTCTCTTGAGGTCTCCCTGATTTGTTGGAATTTAGATGTTTCTGGGGTTGGTGAAAGACTCTGGTTGGTGGCCCGGTGGCTGGTGTCTGGTCGGTGCTGGATTTCACTTTCCTTTCTTTTCTTTGGTCCTCCCTCAGGTCTCCTGACGGCCTCACGACTCTGGCTGTAAGTGTTCGGTTTAGGTGAACGGTATGGGATTTTTTAATAGGTTTTAGGTGAACTAATGAATACACACTCACACGCACGCACACACACGCACATACACATACTCACCCACATACCCCAAAAAAAAGAAAGAAGAAAAAAAAAAAAGAGAGCAATGATGATGACATGTCAAATCGGTAAAATTACAGAATGAGCAATACTGAGCTCTCCAGGAAAATAAAATAAATAAATAAAGAAAAAAGGAAGAACGAAAGAAAAAAAAGAAATGGCTTCTTCTTTGTACTGTAGAGTTTCATCTGGCAACGGCGGCTGGCATGGTGGATTGTGTTCACCCACAATGTTTTCTGGAAGTATTGCTGAGCCCTTTCTGTGGTTTCCCTTACAGTTAGCATTCCTGTTTGCGGTGCAGCGCCACTTAAGGACCCGAAGATCATGGGCATCTAGTATGATTTTTCGGCCTTGACCCTTACACACAGAGATTGTTCCAGATTCTCTGAATCTTTGGATGATGTTATGCACTATAGATGATGATTACTTCAACCTTTTTGCAATTCTTCGCTGGTAAAAACCTTTCTGATATTTCTCCACTATATTTCTGCGCAACACAAGAGGAATTGGTGATTCTCTACCCATTCGCTTCTGAGAGACACTGCCACTCCGAGAAGCTCTGTTTATACTCCAATCAAGTTGCGAATGGACCTCATTAGTGGTAAGTGGTCTTCCAAATGTTTTTTTTTTTAGAAGTGCAATTTTCCAGCCTTTTATTGCTACCTTTCCCAACTTTTTTTGCGATTGGTTGGCACCATGAAATTTACCATCAACATTTTTTCCCCTTAAAATTATACAGTTTCTCAGTTTAAACTTTTGACCTGTCATCCATGTTCTATTCTGAACAAAATATTTAAATTTGGCACTTCCACATAATTGCATTCAGTTTTTATTCACAATTTGTATCGTGTCCCAACTATTTAGGAATTGGGTTTGTACATTTAAAAAAAATTGTTTTTGATTTAGTTAGATTTAAATGGTTTTCAGAGTGTGTTTGCCAGTTTTTATTACTTGTTTGTTATGTTTTTTTCATAAATGTTGCATTTTAGTTTGATTATTATTTGTTTTAGTATTAGTTTTTTTATCGATTTGATCAGCTGGATCGAGATCGGACGATATTTGGCATTTTATGCAAAATTGGCTGTAATGTCTTCATTTGTTCGATCAATGATGTCAGTGATCAGCGCCACAAAATAAGAAATTGCATGTTATATTTAATGTTTATCAGCATTTTTAGAAGATTCTCCCTCCCCCAAATAATGCATTTCAGTTGATGTCAACTACTGTATGTCTATATTGTGTGTTGTGTAGTAAAAATAATAAATATTATTCAAAAAACAACCATCCACAATTCAAATACAGGCCCTGTAATAATAATAATAATAATAACAATAATGCATCAGATTTATATAGCGCTTTTTTTGGACACTCAAAGACGCTTCACAGTGGGTGCATTGTTCGTGCGCTCACACACAACCTCTGAAAATATAACAATCGCCACAGTATTTTGGATTATATTGGTCATTCAGTCTTCCTCCCCATAGACGCTCACTATTAACTACAACCAATCGCCACCAAAATTGACATGCACAACTCTAACTTATGCCCACATCAATCTATTAAAATAGCAATATGATCGGCTCAATAGTTTGGATTTTATGGACATTAAGTGTTTTCCTCATTAAGCAACATGACAAATTTGCGCACCTTTGGAGAGAAAGACAGTATATGCCTATACAATCTAAAATACTGCATTTTACACACACACACATATATACACTTTCATTTTCTGAACCTTGACACTTTGAATCTAAATATATTTTCTATTTGATGATTTTCCAGTAGTTACACGATTTTCACTCAAACAAATATCTGTTACAAGCTTAGTAGAAAATAAAATAAAAAATGTGATTAATTATGGAAAATTATGCGATTAATTAAAAAATGTTAATTGTTTGACAGCACTAGAATATATATATATATGCTAATAATTAATCGAACTATGGATGTTGATTGTAATTCTTTGTAAGTAGGAATGAAACTTTGTTTTTTCATTTGGCCAGCAAGCCTGTCAAAATTTTTTCTCAGGACAAAAAAACAACACCGTATTTTTAATTGCAGTTACCAAGAATGCAGACCTCTAAAATAAATGTTCTTCAATAAAAAAGTAAATCTGAAATAATTTTGTAGCTTTACATATCAGTCCTTGTTAACCCAATGCTTTGTGCAGGGAGAAGCCATATCGTGCTTGGGCCCTTCCTGAATACATCGGAATACTTGGCAACCAACATTTGCTTTTGCTTGCCCCATCTGCTCTAAGCTGACCTGGTTATATTACAGATGTGTCCTTTCCTGTTGCATTTTTCATGATGAAATAGGCACCCCCTTGATGGCTGTCCATTTCAAATTCACGTGCTATTTCAAAGACGGCTTCTCTGGGCGAGAGCCTTCTGTCCCTCTTTGAAATTATAATCGGGCCATGTGGAATTACAGATGCAGGTGAAGAGAGGGTGGGATGGGGGAGCCACGGTGGGGCTGGTGAGTGCAGGTTGATGTGGATGTAGTTCTTCTGAATGCAAGGATCAAGGATGAAAGAGAAAGTGTAGAAAGACCAGCTGCTGACAGAACTAAGGGATTGGTGAGATGGAGAAATGAATGTGACAATGGAGATAACTTTGACATATCAAACTCTTTTGGTGGAGTGTGTGTGTGTGGGGGGGGGGGGGGGTATGATGAAATAAAAATAGTAATAAGTCAGGAATGTGAAAATAGAATATAAAATAAAGAAAATCAAAGAAATAAAGATTTACGGAGAAATGAATAGCAAGGATGACATTGAATGGAGAGAAAGCATGCATGCATCAGATGCAGCTTTGCCTTGGGGGGGACTGGGACTGGTTCAAAGTTTCTTGCACTGACACAGGCCTGCACAACATATTAGTCCAACTCTGTCATCAATCGCATACATCATCCCTCAGGCGTTTAGAAACAGCAAGCATCTGCCTAACAAACCCATGGAGGAATCATCTTTTTTTCATTTACCTTTATGTCATGTGATGTAAATTCATGATTAGTATGCAACGTGCATTGGGAAACACATTATGCATCTTGTGCATCATGGCATGTACGATATGTTACAGGTACAGTATTTTTGCCCTTATTTCCAGTCTAAATGATCACTGTTAGAGTTGCTGCAGTGTAAAGTGAATAAAGAACAAACTATGGAAGAATACAGTTTGTAGAGAAGACACTTGCTCGACAACAAAGACTTGAATAGGATCAAACACAAGATAGCAGTTTAGGTAGACAGAGAAATGTAACCTTTTGTTGAACCTGTGTATTATCATTATATTTATTTTTACTGATTATAATCCCTCAAGGAATTTCAATTTGCACTTTACTGTATACTTTGTGTTGTACAGTACACCATAAAGAGAAACAGATTATGAAAATACACGGTGATGTTTTTTCCAAATGCAACCTGGCATGAATTATAAATAATTATTTCATTGTGCATGTTTGTTTTAAAGTTTCCGAGAAACTGTGGTACTCTTAAAATTTAAATATTTGCAAAGTTATGAAATTTAGTTATTTCTTGACTGGTGCTTTAATATGCATTCTGACGAATTCATGGCGACAGTTGCGCCAATCAACACTTGCTAGCTCAGGTGCATTCGTTGGCACATGATGGCGACATGACAGCAGCAAACTAAAAGGTTGTATTTGTCTGCACTAGGCCACAGATTTCTCTCTGTCATATTTGACCAGATGTACTGAAGTAAAAATAAATATTGTAAACACAATTTAAAAAATACAGCTCCATTGCCCAGCCATAGACATTTTACCATTTACATTTTTACCAGCTTTACATGATGGTAAATTGAACTTCATTTATGTAGCACTTTTCCACCTTGCAAGGCCCTCAAAGCGCTTTACATTCGACTACTCATTTACCTACTGATGACGCGGCATCAGGAGCAACTGGGGGTTCAATATCTTGCTCAAGGATACTTTGACGTGGTCACAATGGCATAGGATCGAACCCACAACCTCTAGGTTGTGAGACTACCACTCTACCAGTGAGACATGTCACCCCCGATGAAAAAAATATTTATATTCGCCAAACTCACACGTAATATTGCCCTCCAACTAATAATTTGTTGCACGGTGGAATAGAAGCACATGCCTTACAGTTAGGACATTAGTGAAAGTTTGCATGTTCTGCTGTTCTCTGTGTTGGCAGAGTTTTTTTTTCTGGGTACCGTACTTCAGTTGCCTCCCACTTTTCAAAAACATGCTTCTGAGCTTAACTGAAGACTCTAAATTGACACTCACTTTAAATATAAATAAAAACAACTGCAGATTTATTTTCGCAGAACATTAGATGCAGTCTTTTAGCTCATCAAAATGTAAGTTTAATAAAGTTTTAAATGAAGTTTTAATAAGCCTGGACAGTCATTTTTACCTGAGGAAACACTGGAAAGTTTTACCCTGGTTGATAGAAGGACACTTGGGCAAGTTTCCTCCCAGGTAAACCCTACAACCTAATTTTTAAATCACTTCGAAAGACATTTTATGGATTCTTCGAGGAACAGATTTTAAATATAGTCAATTGCTCCCTTCATATGGGTGTCTTCCTCGTCGCCTTCAAACTTCTGAAGAAGAGTAATATGGACCGCAGTATTTTTAATAATTACCAACCTCTATCCCACTTACCCTTTTTAAGGTTGTAGAAAGAAAGAAAAAAAAAACAGTTTTTAGGATATTACCAACAGACCCTTTCAAAGATTTTCAATTTTATCAGATGCAATGCATACTTGGAAAAACAACAATAACATAGTTCTGGTGCTACTGGATCTAAGTCAAGGGTGGGCAAACCCGGTCCTTGAGGGCTGTAGTCCTGCATGTTTTAGATGTTTCCCTTCTCTAACACAGCTGATATATGATCAGCTCATCAGCAAGCTCTGCATAAGCCTGATACGTTATAATGATGCCGTTGATTGGAACTAGCTTGTGTTGGGAAACCTCCAAAACCTGCAGGACTCCGGCTCTCGAGGACCGAGTTTGCCACGCCCAGTGCTAAGTGCTGCTTTCCATACAGTCGATCCATAGTTCTCAAATAGGGGTACATGAAGGCACTTCATCGGGAATGTGAGATTTTAAGATATACTGTAGTTAAAAAAGTAACACCATTGCGAAAAAGAGCTTGATTACACCAGTTGCCCTCTGCCACCAAGAATAACATAAGTGCTAAATTGTGGGCCGGTCCCTTGAGGTAAGATGGAGGAAAAAAATAATTAAATAGCACTGCATTGTTAGATAAGGCCTCTTAATGATTAGATAGGTAACTTGAGCTAGGCCGTCGTGTCGCTTTGACCTGTCCTGGCTTGGCATCTTCCTGTTTATCTGTGCTCCGGCACACTTATCAAGTTGAAACCAATTAAGACAATGGTGTCACACATTTTCACATGGGCTAGGCTGAGCCGTCCCCTGTGTGGCAGTATAAGAGTAGAAACGACTTTGAACAGATTAGACCGTCTTCCGCATATTAAGAGAAAAAGGTTCCACAGCTGTGTACTTGATCTTTCCGGCATCCAGTAAATGGTTCAATTGAGATATGCAGTCTTCTGGTCATTACTGCTGGTATAGTGTTATGGACATTAAAGATAAAAAGAACAGGAAGGGGTTCATTCTGAACCTTACAGCATCAGACCTAACAAAACACCAGCCCAGATGGTCAGTCTAGCCCTGCTCTCTTCTGCATTGATTTAACACTGAATTAATTTAATAGCCAATTTATTTTTCTGGGACTAAACACTGCTGACCCATTTAATTGAAAGGTTTTGAATAACCAAACAATTCCGAAACATCCTAAAGTTGAGATATTTCTGCATGAAATGGTAATAGGTGAGAAGATCTGAATTGTAAGGGAGCACCAGTAAAAAAGTTATTATCTATGTGAAGCAGGCACACATGCTGCTATGCATAACTTTTTCCTGCACAATTGTGCCTGCCTCATGCCTTCCATCGCAGTAACAACATATTCAGAGCCACTCAAATATTCCACAATATTGTGCTGCTCCCACAATAAAGGAACTTTTTGCCTCTAGTTGTGTGTCAGCCTTCTTGAATGTGTCGGCGTGATGCATTATTAATTAATTGTATCGCATTAGCCTCCATATCACGTGGAAAGGCGTCTGAGTAAAAGAGTCACTAAACACATTTGGCCTGCAGCTTTGTCCCGTGGGTGTTTGGAGTCTAGTTCCCTTCTGTGAGTATGTCAGTGAGTCACTACACAGTTTGCATGAGCATGACTGTATCGGTGTCCCTAACAAGGCATGGTACCACATATTTGAATACTCACATAGAGGGTGTTTATGAACAGCCACTTTCTATTGGCATTTTCTGCATAAAATGTTTCCGTCCGCTCTTGTAGTTGTATTGTCGTGTCGCCTACAGATGTGCATCACCCAGGGGATTCGATCTCACACAGACCATTGCTCACTGCTGTGCCATTCTGTGGTTTGTGCACAGATGTAGTCAAAACAGGTCATATGTAAAATATTTCCCTTTGTCCTTTGAGATAATCTCATAATTTTCAGTGCTTACTGATAAAGTTTGGTTCCACATGTAATCTCCCTCATGTTAAAACAGTCTATCAAACTGCTGTGTAATCTTCTGGGGGGTTATACTTGTAGGAAGAGCATGGCCAAACTATTGCCTTCATAGCCTCTGCAATCATGGACCCCACACTCACACACACTCTTTTGAATCTACGAGGCAGAGAGCGTTTGTTCAAATGTTCCTTTGACGTCTTTCTGCATCACGTATCTTTGGGATTATTGAAAAGTAATACACTTTTGAACTGTGTGGCACTGATATTTTCAAAGAATTTGAAATAAACAGATATAGCCATCATGCAGATTTGCTAAAAATAAATGAATAAATGGATAATTGCAGCAAGCCAAGTGATGTACACAAGAACAAAGTTGTTTTGAAAAACACATTAGTCTGCGTCTGTTTTGTTTCACACTGTCTTCTCTAAAAATATGGTAAACAAATTCTAAACTTTAGTGTCTGTGTGCTTGTGTCTCAGCATTTGGTTTTGTATAAATGTGGGGGACATTAGTTAGTAATAAACAATTGAATATCCTATTTGGTAAACACTGACACATAATCAATATAATAATCTTTTAAATCTAACAAACCAACTTAGGCCTGAACGATGTCAACAAAAGTTCTTATCACAAGATTCATGTCAGATACCTGGATGATGCGACTAAGAATTAAATGATTTTTTTTTTGTTAGAACAGAAGAAATATCAACAAAATTAATATACACCAATAACATTTATATAAACTAACCAAAGTAGTGCAAGGCAAGCCAATTTTATTTGTATAGCACATTGACTGAAACAAGTCCTCGTCAATTCTGCTTCGGATACTCTCTGAGATAGTCGTAGTCAAGCAAATGGCAGTATGCATGACAGTACACAGGGCTAACACTGGGATAAACCCAATTTCAAAATAAACCTTACCTTACCAAGTAGTATATGTAGATCAATGCATTGTAACTCTTTTATTTTGAAATTGTTTCCGGAAGCGTGTCGTCGCGGTATAAGGGCTAACGACGTGCTAGTCTATTCAGAGTTTGTGAACAACGGCAATATAAATGCCCCAAACTGTTGCGACAGACGCCAGGAGCACTCTGCAGACCCCCCTGAGTGTGTCTGGGTGTGAGTCCTCCCAGGCCAGGAGCACTCTGCGGACCCGGCCCCCTGAGTGTGTCTGGGTGTGAGTCCTCCCAGGCCAGGAGCACTCTGCGGACCCGGCCCCCTGAGTGTGTCTGGGTGTGAGTCCTCCCAGGTGTGGTGCATTGGAGCCGAGCAGTAGGTGTTCCCCATCACTGTTATGTTAAGCTTCAACTGAAGGTGATACAATCATCTAGGCCAACAATGACATGACAAAGAGACCAAAGGCTGTTGCATCAGCCAGGAATGCCCAGTAAGTAATTAACTAAGCAGTTTACACAAAACGTACTCACGACTAGACGAGGCAGCGAAAACTAGACCAGAAACGGCAAGAAGGTATTGTGGATCAAGAGACGAGGAGCTAGTTAGCTAACAATCATTCATTGGGCTGTGGAGGCAAACAGATGAATCGTCGGACAAACAGAATGTGTCTACCGTTGTTCCCTTTATAGGTTGCGGATGACTCTCATAGGCTGCTGATAACATCATGCAGTTGCAGCACAAAGGACACAGTCTAAGAGGACAAATGTGACAGTACCCCCCCTTCAAAGGACGGGAATTGGCGAACAACCTGTCTTAGACGGTTGGAGGGAGTGAAAGTCACGCAGTAACGACGGTTTGAAAAATTCAGGAGCGGGGAACCTATTGGTGTTCCTCAGGCCCATGTTTGGGTTCTGTTTTTCCTTGTGTGTCTCCCTTGGTCTTGTTAAGTGTAATCCTGCCCTTCCTCGTATCAACCAATCAGTGCCCTCAGCCACTTGTGTCTTGCCCCATGTGTGTCTCCCTTGGTCTTGTTAAGTGTAATCCTGCCCTTCCTCGTATCAACCAATCAGTGCCATCAGCCACTTGTGTCTTGCCCCATGTGTGTCTTGTTGTGTCATTAGTGTGTATTTATTCTCTTGTCTCCCCTCTGGTCTGGGTCGATTCATTGTCGTTTTCCTCCCGTTATGGTGCCAGTTTTTTTTTTTTGCCTTGTTGTCCTCCCCACGTTTAGTTTCATTGCCATTTGGAGTTCGCTTTTGTTTTGAATAATTAAATTCCTTTTTTGTACATCACCTCTGCCTCCTTGCCATGCTTCCCTGCATTTGGGTCCTCCACCAAACTTTACAGTTAGTGGACCAAGAGGTAGGGTGACGGTGACAGACACAGCGAAGAGCGGCCTCCAAGTCTTGATTGACCTTTTCTGTCTGTCCATTTGTTTGTGGGTGATAGCCCGAAGAAAGGCTTGCTGTGGCTCCCAAGGCTGAAGAAAATTTCATTTACACACTGTATTACACATTGGGGGCCTCGGTCCGAGACGATGTCTATGGGGATTCAGTGGACTCGGAAAACAGGTTAACAAGTTTGCAGTTTCAAGGGCGGATGGCAGCTTAAGCAGGGCGATGTGTTGCCTCGGGAACCAGGGAGGCCAATGAGACATTTTACCACGGACGTGACGGAATGGGTAAAGGTCGTAGCAACCCTGCTATATAGGTTGATGGGAAGCCTTACTGCAGGCACAAACTGAGCAGACACTGATGAACTTGACAATGTCCCTCCGCATTCCAGGCCACTAAAACTTCTGAGCGATGAGGAGTGTGTCTCACTCCGGGGTGGCAAGCGACCCGCAAAGCATGTCCCCATTGAAGCACCTCTGTACGCAGATGGCAAACTGGCAGCTAGTGACTTAGTTATGTACTCGTGTAACGCTTCCTGCTCGGGTTGGGACACTTGGTACAGTTTGGTAATTTAATTTGGTAGTTTAATTTGGTAATGGGGCATTCGGGGACAAGGTTTATAGCGCAGTCATATGGACGATGTGGAGGCAAGGATTGGGCTCAGTTTTAGCTGAATATTTTTTTTCAAGTCATGATACTCGGAAGGAACGTTATTTAACTCAATGATCTCAAGACAAGGTTTGTCTAATGGTTGATTAACGTCCTCAACGGACTTCAGGCAGTGGGAATGGTAGAACACACTCCACTTCTTTATGGTAAGGATGTCCCAGTTAATGTCAGGATTATGCATCTTTAACCATGGATGGCCTAAAACGACAGGGGCAGATTGTGATGGCATAATCAAGAAGCGTCTCACTATGGTTGCCAGAAAGTTTTAGATTAAGCTGTAATGCAGGTTATTCAGGCAGAAGGCGTCCATCAACATCTAACACCCGTCTAGGTTTTCCAAGTCGGAGGGTAGGACAGTTAAGGGCCGCTAAAACTCCTGGATCAATAAAACAGTCATCAGACCCAAAATCGATTAGGGCATTTATCTCAATGACCTGCCGAAACCCTCTACTTCCCCAGCCAGTTCAAGTCTTTTTGCATTAGTGTCTGTAACCAGATCGAAGACTTCTGTATCGTCCTCATAGTACTCACACTGGTGGTCGGTGCTGGAACTAGTTGACTGGTTCTCCACCGGTTGTTGCTCTCTCAGAACCGATGCAGGAACAGCTCGGCGCGGAGGTCTGATCGAGCATGAAGATACTTGGTGACCTAGTTGACCGCAGTAGAAGCAGGCCCAAGTCTGGATGCGTTACAATCGCTCGGCCTGGCTGAGACGTCCTTCCCCAATCTGCATGGGCTCCTCTCCGGAAACTTGGTCTCTCCACACTGGCTCTGTGACAGATGTCGCAAGCCCCGGACCACCTCCAGGATCCTTTGGGACCATCCTGGTGGTACGTGAGGGGTACCTGGGATGCTCCATGCGACGTTCTCTCTACCGCTCCCTTAAGTGGTTGTCCAGTTTTATGGCAAGAGCAATGAGTCCTTCTAAATCAGTTGTTTCTTCCCTGAAAGCTAGCTTGTCCTCTACTCACGGGTCCAGGCCCCGGAGGAAAATACTATAAAAAACATTGTCATCGGAACTGCTTTTGGCTTCCAGTATGCGGAATTCAATGGAGTAGTCCGCAACAGAATGGTCTCCTTCGGCATAATCAATCAGTCTACTTCCAGCCTCCTTGCTCTTGACAGGATGATCAAAAACTCGCTTGAATTCAGCAAGGAAAGCCGGAAACGAAGTGCGCAATACTGGTTTCGCATTGCTTACCGCCATAGCCCAAGTTGCTGCTTTTCCCGTAAGTAAACTCATCATGAACGCAACTTTGCTATTATCTTTAGAATAGTTAAAGGGTTGTTGGTCAAAAATTAAAGAGTAGTGTTGAATGAATTCACCGCACAGCCCGGGCTCACCTCCATAGCGAGATGGATGTGGGAGACTTGGTTCGCGAGGTGAGCCCCCCCCATGAGTCCCTGGACGAAACATGTGCGGATAAATCAAATAAAGTCGCAATACACAGGGCACAGTCTGAGAGCACAAATATGACAATCACAATCACCTACATTACTTAAGATGGCCTCAGACTCCACCACACCGCCAGATCGTCACAACTCCTCAATGAGTTCGTACATCCAGCCACTTCTTGGAATTTAACGTTAGCCTTTGATGATCTATCCTGACTTGCATTTCCGTCCTTTTTTCCAGCCTGACACCTTGCCCGCACTCCTCGAACGCTGCACACGCCTTGCCTCCCAGACCCAGCTCTCAGCGCACAACGGACCACAACCCTCCTCCAGGCGCTCCATCCCTGCTCCAATAAAAACTACCAAATCACTCATTCTCTCATTTCTGCACTTGCCAACCGGAACCGTGACATTGGTTCAGATTTTTTTTTCTAAGAGTGCCCATGCACCCTCACATAGGTTGTGCCCTGGGAGATCGCCCGCATTGCCCATAGCAAAAAGTGGTTCTGTGCGCAACAATCACTAAAAAATGCTAAATAATTATACAGACAGTGCTTTTTACAGTCAAACACTCAGGGCCAAATCCACTAAGAATGCACTGCGTCCCCTAAGCGCGCTAAATATTGCACTCGCAGCTTGCTCCCTGTTAACATCCTATTCACTAAGGATAATGCTTTAATGCAGGGGTGCTCAAGTTCGGTCCTCGAGAGCCCCTATCCAGCCTATTTTCCATGTTTCCCTCCTACAGCACAGCTGAATCTAATGATCAGCTAATCAGCAAGCTTTGCAGAAGCCTGATAACGATCCTGATCATGAATCAGGTGTGTTAGTGGAGAGAAACATAGAAAACAGGCTGGATAGGGGCTCTCGAGGACCAAACTTGAGCACCCCTGCTCTAATGATATATCAGTGCAAACACGGCCACAAAGTTTGATAACTGAGAGCAAATTTTGCGCCTGATTTACCACACATGGCAATGGATTTACGCCAAGAACACGGCAGTATAGTTACAGTTACAAGAAAGATGGCATTATCAGAAAGCAAGGTTGGACCAAGGAGGTCCAACAGCGTTTTCCTCATTCAGCGCCATTAAACTGTAGAGAGCCAAGAGGATGACGACGACGTAATTCGTTCATTTATTTAATGTCCAAAAAATACAAATTATTGGTACGATCATCTTTTATATCTTTTTTATTTTTTTTTATTTTGTATGTGCATGAGTATAGGCATGTGTATGTGTGTGTGTGCGTGCGTATGCGTGCGTGTGAGTGTGTACTTATTAGTTCACCTAAAACCTATTAAAAATCCCATACCGTTCACCTAAACCGAATATTTCAGAATCCAGCTAGAGTCGTGAGGTTGTCAGGAGACCCGAGGAAGGATCAAAGAAAAGAAAGGAAAGTGAAATCCAGCACCGACCAGACATTACCTACTACCCACCAGGTTACCAACCAGAGTCTTTCACCAACCCAAGAAACATCTAAATTCCAACAAATTAAAAGAAACCTCTAGAGACCAAAGGAGAGACTGAGGAAAGGAAGGAAGGATAGATGAAGCAGAATGAGATCCACAGACATCAGCCTCCACCGATTCAACGACCAGAGGAAGAAGCAGATTGTGTTTGAATTTCGAAGATGCTGGTGTGGTGGATATGGCATGCATGAAAACCTCCACCAAAGAGGGGAGCTACCGGCCGGAGAGCGAACCCAGGAGCCAGGAGCGCCCCCCACCCCAACACGGCCAGCGCCCCCACCCCAACACGGCCCGCACCCCCAACCCAACGCAGCAGGACGGGGCACGGCAGGCCCGCCAGGCACCCCACTGGCCCACGCAGCACCCCCCAAGACACCCAGGGAACGGCCGAGACGCAGCCGCCACCCAGCAGCCAACAGAGGGGGAGAGCCGCCCACGCTCAGCCAGGGGGGACAGAAGCTATAGAGTTAACCCACTGGCATGCAGTGATTCCGAACATTAACCCTTAGTGCCCATTGGAAGTGAATCTTGAGGAGTTGGTGACTGTAAGGTGTCATTTGATGTAGTCTGCTCGATCCTCCTGGCAGCAACCAGCAACCAGTCTGGGTTCCTGACTATAAAAACACAACTATTAGTTACAAATTGCCAAATACAGAAACAGCAAAGTAAGTTATCGCGATGTGGTGGCTCTCGCTAACAGGCAGAATTAAGTAACCAGATTTAGGTTAAAAGATTCTAACGTAAACCATGTTTCTATAAATTTTGATATTTGTTTTTTATTTGCGGCAGATATTTTTTCTATTAAAATCAGGGATGTGATTTTTCCGCTAATTCGCGGAATTCCGCTTTTTTTTATCTCCCCCCCCCCCCCAAAAAAAAAATTCCGATTTTTTTTTTTTTTTTTTAGTAGTTCATTGTGTATGCACATGACTCCGACAGATAACATCTTCTGCTATAACAAAGACATTTGTGGTATGCTCTAATATGAGTTACTTTTCATTTGGTCATGATACAATTATTTGTTCATGAAATTTGAACTCTTCAACATTATTTGTGTTAACTTAGTAATCACATTAGTTAGATATGATGATATTTTCAGTGATAGTTTTTAAAAGCAAAGGCAGTCCAATGTTTTTGAATGTGACTGATTTTGAGTTGACTAAAGCTGCCATTTTATATGGGATAGTTCAATATACATTGAAAATTTATGCTGTTGTTTTGTCTATTTCTTTGTCATGTGAGTGCATTGAAAGTACTTAAAAACACGGAAAACCCATGAGCTCCGGGTTAGGTTAACCCTAACCCTAACCCTAACCCTAACCCTAACCCTAACCCTAAACCCTAACCCTAACCCTAACCCTAACCCTAACCCTAACCCTTGTCCCCCCACCAGGGCACTGCCCTGGACCTAGCTGGGCGCCAGCGGCCCCCAGACCCCCGGCTAAATTTTCAGATAATTTCACTTTGGTCAAATCACATCCCTGTAAAATGTGATTTATGAGGAGGTTAGACCATTGGTCGATACTGAGAATTTGTTTATTTTTCCAGTTAACAAGAATTGTTTTTTTCGCGATAGTAAGGGCTACAAGTGTAGATTGAAATTGTTTACGTGGTAAGTCAGTTGTTGTTAGGTCACCTAGCAAACACAAGTTTGGAGATAAAGGTATCCTACAGTCCGAGATAGCGGAAAGTTTTTCTAAGACTTTAGTCCAGAAATACATAACTGGAGTGCATAACCATAAAACATTAAAATAAGTGTCTGTAGTGTTTTGTAAACACTGGAGACAAATGTCGGAGTCTGAGAGTCCCATTTTCTTCATCATATATCGAGTAGAGTATGTTCTATGAATAATTTTATATTGGATAAGTTGTAAATGTGTGTGTTTTGTCATTACAAATACGTTTTCACAAACTTGAATCCAAAAGTCAGATTCCGGAGCTATAGACAAGTCTGTCTCTCATTTCGAGATGGGTAAAGACATTTTTATCAGTATACGAAAGTAACTTATATATTTTTGAGAGTTTTTTTTGTTGTTGTCGGAAAAAGCTTGGTAATATCTTTAGCTAAAACAGTCGTTTTTTTTATTTTGTATTTTTGGAGCAAGGGTGTATATGATATTAACATATTATCTGAGAAAAGATGGTGGAGATGTGTAATTCCTTTCTGCTCCCACACAACTAAATAAAACGATTGGTTGTTAAGTTGAAAGTCAGGGTTATGCCATAGGGAGAAAGCCTGCAGGGCTCCACTTGGGCTTTTGTAATTTCTTGTGCCTTCCACCAGGCAGTCAGGGTGGCGGAAATCATTGGGTTTTCAAAACAATTGTGTCGCTTAATCGATGTTGTAATAAAGAGTAAATCTAAAAGTATGAGGTTATTACAATCCTTCTGTTTTAGTTCCAGCCAACAGTTAGTATCTCTGTTGGGTTGTGCCCATAGAATGATATATTGTAGCTGGTTAGCTATATAGTAGTGCATAACATTTGGTGCCTCTAGACCTCCTTTGGATTTACTTTTCTGAAGAGTAGATAGACTAATCTTCACTTTTTTTTTTATTCCAGTAAAATGTTGTAACGGCCGAGTCCAACAACTGGAACCAGTTAGCCGTAGGTTTAAATTGAATCATTGAGAAAAAATAGTATATTTTGGGTAAGACTTTCATTTTAATGGTGGCTATTCGTCCTATTAGAGAAATAGGAAGATTATTCCAGCGTTCCAAGTCACTATGAATGTTATCCAGAAGTGGAGAAAAGTTTAAATGAATTAAATCAGTTAATTTAGGTGAGATTTTTATGCCTAAGTATTTTAAATTACCTATAGGAAATGAGTAGTGTGGGTCCTGGCTTGCAGGGTTCCATGAATTTTCTGTAATAGGTAGTAGTGTTGATTTTGTCCAGTTAATGGAATAATCTGATAAATGTGAGAATTTAGTTATAAAGTTAAATACTTCCCCTAACAAAATAGCCGGCTTTTCTAAATAAAGTAAAATATCATCGTCATATAGATTAATTTTGTGTTCTGTTACCCCAGAGTGAATTCCTTGAATCCTTCTTTCCTGGCGTATAGCTAATGCAAGCGGCTCAATAAATATTGCAAATAATAAAGGGGACAGTGGACATCCCTGTCTTGTGCCTCTCTGTAGAGTAAAACTCTGAGATATAATCCTATTAGTAGTAACTGTAGCTTTAGGAGAATCATATAATACTGACACCCAGTGAATAAATGACTTCCCAAAGCCACATTTATTTAAAACAGCAAAGAGGAAGGACCAGTTAACTTTGTCGAGCGCTTTTTCTGCATCCAATGATATAATAACTGCCTTTTTATCATGCCGCTGTGACATGCTAATAAGGTTAAAGACCCTCCAAATATTAGTAGAGTGACGACCTTTAATAAAGCCTGTTTGGTCGCTATGAATGATTGTCGAGATTACTGTTTCTAGTCTAGATGCCAAAGCCTTAGCGATAATTTTAATATCAGAGTTAATTAGTGAAATAGGACGGTAACTTGATGGAAGGGTGGGGTCTTTTTCTGGCTTTAATAAAAGTTTAATTGCTGCTGTATTCTTGTGTGGGCGTATGTAACCATTAGTTTTAATTTCTGTTACTACTCTTAAGAATAGTGGAGCAAGCATTAACCAAAAGTGCTTAAAAAATATAGCCGGTAATCCATCCGATCAGGTGCTCTGCCATTAGGCATACTATCTAGATCACTGTACAGCTCGTTTATAGTAAATGGCACATCTAACATATCTTTATATTCAGTAGTTAACTGAGGAGTATAGATGGCGATAATAGTTGTAAAAAATGTGATTATTTTTTTCTGGTGATTGTGTGCATTCACCAGTTGTCCCTTTAATAGCCGTTATAAGAGATTTTTCCCGATTGCGTTGAAGTTGGTTTGAAAGAAATTGACCTGATTTGTTATTATATTCAAAGTTGTTGTATCTCAATTGTTGAATTATAAACTCTGTCTTTTTAGATAGCATATCGTCTAACTGTATTTTGTATTTTGTAAGTCAGTCCATATTTGGTTATTTGGGTTTATTGTGTACTCATCCGTCAGTTGTTTAATTTCATCTTCAAGAATTTTTCTAATTTTTGATCCTGCTTCTTTTTATAAGATGAATATGATATAATTTTACCTCTAATTACCGCTTTCCCAGCTTCCCAGAGAAGAGATGGAGATAAGTCTGGAGAGTCATTTATTTCCAAAAAGTCTGCCCACTCTCTTCTTATAATTTAGTCAAACTGCGTCATTTAGCAGTGAGATGTTAAAACGCCATGTCGGGGGTGGTTTGAAGGTATAATCAACTTGTAGGGCAAGGGAGACTGGTGCATGGTCGCTAATAATAATGGGATGCATTTTTGTAGCAGTTTTATCAGCAATAGAGTTATTTGTAAGAAAAAAATCAATTCTTGAAAAACACCGGTGCACAGCGGAAAAGAAGGTAAATTCCTTCTTAGTTGGGTTAATAAGTCTCCAGCTGTCGATGAGGCCAAAATCATCCATATATTCCCCTATTACTTTAGTAGATTGTAATGGCCTAATACATGTTGTATTATTAGAACGATCGATTAATGGATTTAAGACTGTGTTAAAGTCTCCTCCATTAATAATAATAGAGTTCGCTGCTAACTCAAACAGCTGAGAGAAAAATTCATGGGAAAAAAAGGCCGGATCATCATTATTAGGGGCATATAAATGACCAAATTTATATATTTTTTTTAAAATATAGTCACCTGAATAATAATGTATTTTCCCTCTGGGTCTGGTACTGTATTATTTATAGTAAAAAATAAATTCTTATGTATGAGTATACAGACTCCTCTTTGTCTACTGTTATAAGGAGCAGAGTACACTTGACAAAAATTCTTATCAATAAGTAATTTTTCTTCTGATTTTTATAGGTGGGTTTCTTGAAGGAGACAAATATCTGCTTTTAATTTTAAGAGATGGTCTAAATTTTTTATTCTTTTTGCCTGTGAGCGAGCGCCACAAACATATCAGGAAACTAATTTATGCATACGAACAATATAGACTCAGTCCTGTGTATATTTCTGTATAGGCTATTTGTTAATATTGGCATGTTATAGGATAGAATCAAAGTGGTTAGGTGGTTTATGTAATTTGTGTAAAATATGAGGTAACGTGTAAGTAAATATAACAGTGAAAAAATGGGGAGGGAGGTGAAAGTGAAGGAAATTAACGGGAGATTAAGCATATAACAATACACCAGTAACTGGTAACCTAAGCGCGATTTTTTGTTTAAATATATTTTAGATATAGTTATGTATTAATGTTATATTTGTAATATAGCCTAAACATAATGAGTATTAATATTTTAGGTTTTATAACCACATATACAGTATATGTATACATCTAATAATCAAACAAAGTTTAGTTCCACCAATGCCAATTAGAACAGCCAGGGAGTGGAGTTGGGGTTCCGGAATAGTTGGCCATCGATGTATAGCTTATCAACGACTATCGTAGTCCGTTTACCCTCCTGCCTATTTTGTCTCATTATAGGAAACAGTACCTTTCGCCGCTCATTAATCTCTCTCGGGAATTGGTCATTCATTCCAAAAGAGGTCCCTTTAAGCTCCTGTCCTTTACTTTTAACAAATTATTTCTGTTTAAAATGCTCAAACTTAGCGATAATAGGACGGGGTTTGTTTCCCCTACGGGCTCCAAGCCGATGTACCCGGTGAAAAGAGATATTGCTACGGGATTGGACATCCAAAACCGTTTCTTTTAGTGATTTATTTTCCTATTTAATCATTTCCAACTCGGCTGAAACAGCCACGAGTGAAGAGCACAACTCGGCATTATCTCGTTGGAGGTCACTTACCTGTTGGCTGACGAATTCCAAACTTACCTTTAATTCTTTAATGTCCTCGCGGATGAGGCAGAGGACATCTAGTTTTTTATTTATGGAGTCCAGCATACTGACCGAAACGTCCGTAGTGGTTAGATCGTCCGTGTCCGTCTCTGAGTCATTTTTTCTTCTTTTTCTCGAAGGAAGGATCCTCCATCGCGCAGCTGTAAAAATATCCGTCGATGAAACGTTCAAGGTCCTCCACGCTGGGTGGTATTCCAAATCTGCCGGATTAAAGAAGAGAAAAGCCAAGTTCTCTGGTGGTTAATTTCGGATTTGGTTTAGCATATAAGAGCTTGTTCTATTTTAGCAGCAGGGCGCCGCCATGTTGGGTATTCCCGGTCTCGCTGTAGGTCTCACGATAGTCACAGCATCTCGCGATCTAGGGTTCAAGTTTGTGTGAGCGCTTCTATCTTTTATATTTTCAAACGTCGACTTGAGCATACAGTAGACATGGATCTTCATATAGCATAACGGCACGTTAATGCATCTGTCACGTGAAAATGATCGCAAAATGACTCCCCTTGTCCGTATGTAGACATTATTGAATATCTTTTTTTTTTAGGTGTCACACTGTAACAAATGACAGACAAAAACTTGGCTGTCATTTAAACACATTTAAATTATCAATACTGAAGTGCAACTACCAAGATTAAAATCTAACCTGAGTAATCTCACACAACATTTGTGAGGCCACAAATGCATTTTTTATCCCCTGAATTAGAACACTTGCATAACTAACTACTAAATAAATTTGACTTACTTGAAAGATGTCTTCTATTTTTGCCATGTATGAGTTGTAGTAAGTTTTAGGGTAATGTAACTGCTGCTTCAGCACAAACAGACCCAGTGAGAATGTCCTAGCAGCCGAGACTGCTTTAGGGCTGAGTGGGGACAGATTTGTTCAAATCACAATGGATGACTTTTGCAAAGGTTTTCTGCTGACAGTCACCTACTGTGACTGGAATATGAATCATAGCACTAAAATAAACTACATTTTACATGTGCACTTTCTTTTCCTATGTTGCACTTTTTGGCCTACTGTAAGAAGTTGCTGTTTCGTTCCTTACTCAATGCTCTAGTTAGTCTGCACTTGTTTTCACTCACAGGGCGTGTTCTAATTCAAAGCTGAACTTGTGCACATTTTCATTCACAAACGTTCCCTCATTAGCAGAAATTCACACATCGCCTCGAATGAATTACAGGAGTTTTCTGGCATCTGTATAGTTTGTTGTCTGCAGCTTATGTTGATTAGTCTCTACTGTGAGACTGACAAAACACTCTGGAGGATGTCAATTAATGTTTTTCCTCCCAAAACAGACTATTTAATTAAGCGCAGTCAGCCTCTTCAGTGTTGATTTTCTTTATTTTGTGAATATGCAATGCCTAGAAGTACTCTTCACTAATCACTTCTGTTGCTGCCTGCTGTTCTTCAAGACAGAAGTTGAATTAGAACCTTCATTTTAGATGCTCAAATGTGTTGTTGGTGGAGAAAGGGCTCTGCAGAGTCTAAAATATTATTTATGTGGCTGATGGCGTATTGGTACGTTGCCTGCCCCCTGTACATGCCGCGTGGCTCATTCCGCAATAAGTGATGTTGTGAATGTGAGTGTGAAAGGTCGTCCTCTTTTTACGCTGTGGTTGACTGACAAGCAATTCAGGGTGTAGTCTGTCTTTTGTCCAGTCGGCTGCAATGAAGTTCTGCTGAAGTTTGATCCTTAGTAGGCTAAGGTGGTCTACAAAATGGATGTATGTATAACAAATATTGTTCATCACCTACAGCACCTTTAGTCTTTTCCATTTTGGTCTGCTTTTTTTCCACAAAGTTTATCTGTTTATCACCATTTCAACTTTATGTATGCGCTTTTTATGCATCAACTCAGCAATGAATGGAGAGAAAAAGCATTTGTGAGATTTCTGCTTCATTTGTCTTCTTCCAATCATTCTTTTACAGATTCATTGTTTCACAGCTGCCATTATGTTGTAACAAGGTTAAAAGGTGAGGATGTTTGGGCCCCTTCTGCGTTGCCGTGTCAGAGTCACAGTCATCAATCCGGTTTTCAAAATGACTTACAAGCCCCCTGTGGGAGATATGGTGTATTGTTCATATTGGCAGACGATGACTGCTGCTGCTGCAGTGGCTGTCTGCAGAGAGAAGTTTTTACTTCACTGTCCATCCGTTTTCATGAGCACATTTCCTCATTAGCTAATTTCCAACGAGCTGTAGGGTACACCCTGGATTAGTTGTCAGGTAATCACAGGGCACATAAAGACAAACAGCTTTTCACAGTCACATTTAAATCTACGGACAATTTAGGGTCTTTAGTCAAACTAACATTCATGTTTTGGGAATTTGAGAGGCAGCTGAGTAACTGTAGAAAACCCTCACAAGCACACAGAGAACATGCAAAATCCACAAAAGAAGGCCAGTGATGAGATTTGAACAGCAAACCGGAGATGGGCAGACCTGTCACCTGATCAGCACCTGATGAAATGTTGGCTTCAGTGGTTGGGGAAGATGCTACGGAGCTGTGAGGGGGGAAAAAAATCCCTCGCAAAAATCTTTGCGTTCCCTTGCAATGATTGCGACAACGCAAAAGTGTTGAGTTGATGTACTTCCAGTTCAACTTCGGTGAGACCAAAAGCGACGAGGATGGAGCGTCTACAGCAGTGGGTAACTTAATTGAATTTTATTTTGAAAATGTACTGCCGAATACATGCTTGGGGAGTGCATGTACCGCCGTTACGTCAACAGATTGCAAAAAAAATGTAACAGTTACAGGAATTTATTTAATCAAATTACAGGTACATTTATTAAAAATGGGGATTACTTCGAGGGATTCCAATTTCTATGATGGGAGAGAGTGCGAAAGAGGGCGAGAGAGACAGAGCGAGAGAGAGAGAGAAGGACAGAGCGAGAGAGAACGCGTGCACGCCCGCGCGAGTGGGACCGTTGCTACATGTCGAGGAGGTGGTAACAAACGAACTGACTAGTCGTGTCCTCCACACGCAGGCAGTTTGAAAAAGCTTCACGGACGAGAGGAGGAAATGGCGACCGGTATTCACTGGAACTTACTCGGAGCGAAAACGTTTGAGCTGAGAGTCCAGCGGCATGCTACGCGCTGTAGCTTCTTGCTAGCTAGCCTGCTAGCCTACAACCATAATGTGAGTTACACCTTCCAAACAAATCTTCCTCCCACCAATTCACTATTTAAACATCATACACAACAAATACACGGCTAAACTTGTGACTGGGATAAAAGTTCATTTTGCAGTTGATGTCACACATCGTCATCCTTATTAGATGACTATACATCTATCTGTCTATCTATCTATCTATCTATCTAACTGTGAGGTGTGGTTACTTTCTGTGACAGTTCGATAACAGGATAAGGCCTTCAATCAATCAATCAATCAATCAATAGCCTACATGCTTTTTAATTACACAAGGATTTTTGCTATTTGTAGGCTGCCGGTTCCCTATCACCCGAAAATAGCAGGGGCACATTGTATAGAATATATATTGTGGTGATATTTATTTTTATTTTGTCTTCATGAGTATACTCAATATTGGAGTAATCCAAAAGTATTCTAGTTACATTAGTTTAATATTATGGTACCCTCCCAACCCTGGCAGTACATATATATATATATATATATATATATATATATATATATATATATATATATATATGTATATATAAATAAATATATATATGCTATGGTGCCGCCGCCTCTCATCCGCGCATTCGATGCTACAGTATCCAAACTGACCTGGAAGTACATAAATCCGTAAAAATAAATAAATAAATAAAAAGGCGTCCACTCGCAAAAAAATTTGCATTATCTTGCATTTATTGCAAGGAAACGCAAACACTTTTGTGAGGGAACGCAATCTTTGCAAGACAACACAATCTTTATGAGGGATCGTAAAGATTTTCCCTGAGACGAGGCCGAGGAAGGAGGACTCAGATGCAGAGTAGGAAAAAGGCCAAACAATGGCTAGGGTTTTATTTTCAACAAAAGATCACCTCTAAAAAAACGAGGGGAAAAACAAGGCACTGGCAGAGACAAACAAAAGGCACTTCAATAAGGGAGGTAAGAACAGGAACAAAACCACACACGTGACGAGACAAAAGGACAATGGAACACGGCTGTGTACACTAGGGTAACACATCGGCAAATGACAGGGGAGATGCGGACTATCTAACAGCTGGGGTTAACAAGGCACAGGTGGGAACAATCAGGGATAACAACATACAAGGAAAAGCAAGCAAAACTGAAACGAGATGAGTCAGACTTCAAAGACAGACAGACCACACCATGGTGTAACATTCGCGAGGGGTCGCAAATATTGCGAGGGAACGCAATCTTTGCAAGGGAATGCATTTTCATTTATTTTTTTGCGAGGGCATGCAAGGAATGCGAGAGAACGCAAAGTTTTTTGTGGGGGAACGCAAATTATTATGTCACCTTAGGGGCTTCATAAGATGCTGCTACGACCTGACAGACCCAAACGTATTGTGAGGGTTTTCTGGTAAAGTCTGGGAGAAAGAATTTCAACTCTCACCTCTGAAAAGACATCAACCACGTCCAAAGGCAAAATTACATTGCTAACTAAACAATTTGTGATGGCCGTTCAAAAATATGTGTACACAAGCAGAGAAGTTCTCCCTACCATCTGTCATTTTGCCTGCATTATGCTAGCACCGCTTTGTCCCTGGTTTACACCTGCATTTTAGATGCACTATATAAAGACCAAAAATTAGACAAGTGCAATTTGTCTTTTTATATATCACATTCCAGGTGCTAAATCTATCTATATGCATATACTGTATTTTCTGGACTATAAGCCGCTACTTTATCCATGCGCTCTGACCCCTGCGGCCATTGTGACGTTGTGGGTAATGTATTGTTTAGTTTTTTTGCCGCAGATATCGCTGTGCGAACGCCCGCACCTGAGTATCTAGTTTTACAACGTACGGCATGTATCCGTGGCTCATAGACCGGTGCGGCTAGTATGTGGGGAAAAAAAGAAAAGAAAAAAATACACACCAGCTTGGCGTGGCTCATAATCCGATGCGCTTTATAGATAGTATTCACATGACGTCATGTGCCCCAGATTGTGTGCTGTTCACGGATCCATGGAATGTTGAATGGGAACGGACAAAGAAGTGTCTGGACTTGCAAAGATAAATTGAAAGGATTTCCAACTGACAAAGTCTACCAAAGTGTGTTGATTATATACCTGTGTAGGTATGGAAGTGTCTAGGAGATGTAGCAGTAGAATTTCTGACTGGGTTGTTCAACAGGATCTTAGATAGTGAGAAGATGCCACAGGAATGGAGGAGTAGTGTGCTGGTGCCCATTTTTAAGAATAAGGGAGATGTGCAGAGTTGTGGCAACTACAGAGGAATAAAGCTGATGAGCCACACAATGAAGCTATGGAAAAGAGTAGTTGAAGCTAGACTGAGGGCAGAGGTGAACTTTTTTAAGCAGCAGTATGCTTTCATGCCAAAAAAGTACCACAGATGCAGTATTTGCTTTGAGGATGTTGATAGAGATGTACAGAGAAGGTCAGAAGGAACTGCATTGTGTCTTTGCAGATCTGGAGAAAGCTTACAACGGTGCCCAGAGAGGAACTGTGGTTTTGTATGAGGAAGTCTAGAGTAGCAGAGAAGTATGTTCAAGTGGTGCAGGACATGTATGAGGGCTGTAAGACAGTGGCGAGGTGTGCTGTAGGTATGACGGAGGAGTTCAAAGTGGAAGTGGGACTACATCAGGAATCAGCTATGAGCCCCTTCTTGTTCGCTATGTTAATGGACAGGATAGACAAAAGAGGTTAGACACGAATCTCCATGGACTATGATGTTTGCTGATGACATTGTGATCTGTAGTGAGAGCAGGGAACGGGTGGAGGAAAAGCTAGAGACATGGAGGTTCGCCCTGGAAAGGAGGGGAATGAAGGTTAGCCATAGCAAGACAGAGTATCTGTGTGTGAATGGGAGGGACCCAAGTGGAAGAGTGAGGTTACAGGGAGAAGAGACCAATAAGGTGGAGGAGTTTAAGTATTTAGGGTCAACAGTCTAGAGCAATGGAGAGTGTGGAAATGAAGTGCTTGCAGGCAGGCTGGAATGGGTGGAGAAAAGTGTCAGGTGTGATCTGTGATAGAAGAGTTTCGGCTAAAATGAAAGGTTTATAAAACTGTGGTGAGACCAGTAATGTTGTATGGTCTGGAGACAGTGCCACTGAGGAAAAGACAGGAGGCAGAGCTGGAGGTGGCAGAGATGAAGATGCTGAGGTTCTCTTTGGGAGTGACCAGGATAAATACAATCCGAAATGTGTACATAAGGACAGCACATGTTTAGAGGCTTTGGAGATAAAGCCAGAGAGGCCAGACTGAGGTGGTGTGGACATGTCTAGAGGAGAGATAGTGAGTATATCGGCAGAAGGATGATGAGTTTCCAAATGCCAGGCAGGAGGTCTAGAGGAAGACCAAAGAGGAGGTTTTTGGATGTAGTTAAAGAGGACATGAAGGTAGTGTGAAAGCAGAGGATGCTGAGGACAGGGTTAGATGGCGACACCTGAAAGAAAAAGCCGAAAGGAAAAGAAGAAGAAGAAAAAGTGTGTTCTGACCATTTTGATTAAAGATGCATTGTGCCATTTAAAAAGGTAGGATTAAAGCTCTTTCTACATCATGCATGCGCCATCAATGCCCAGATAAGTACAAAGAGCCCTGACTGTTTTACTCTAACTGCACCTATCAGTTTTTATTTTCCCTTTATAGTAGAGTGCACGGACCCAAACTTTCCACAGTTTCTTTGGGGAGGGGAGGGGTGGAGTTTTTCTCACCTTGTTTGAAGTCATGTCTACGTTTGTCAACTGTGGCTGTCGCTTTAAGATCGTACTCACACGCGCACCATGAACGAGCCTGACACTGATGCTGCAGTTGGGCCAGAGGTGGCAGACGTGAGTAAAAAAGTGACAAAATGCACAAAGATCCTTTAAGGTAAGTGTCATTGTAAGATGTTAAAAATGCTTTTACCAAAAATGTGATCGTGATATATGTGAGTCGCTAGCCGTGACTAGCTCTGGCTAAAAATAGAACTGGTGGTCAAGATTCTTCGATTTTGAGCTCTCTCCAAATACCCTCCTTAAGGTCTCTTATTTTTCTTTTCCCAGCAGCCCAAAAGTTGAAATGGTTGTTAACGTGTACAAAAATAAGTGATGAATCAGCAATTTTGTTGTTGTTTTTGTCGTAACATGCTAGCGCTAGTAGCTAGCAAAGTCGGGAAATTAGCTAACTTTGCTTAAAAATAACCTGAGATTATTGCACATAGTAACCAATAAAAGCCAAAAGTACAGAAGATGCAAGAACGTCCGTGTTTTGGATGCCATCCTATCTCAAAGCATATGTTGCCATGTAGTAACATCGGCAAATATTTGTAACCCAATCAATTCCACTAATCAAACATTTCAACGTGTACCGCTGCAAGTATTGTGCAATGTACTTCTCTACACATGTATACTTCTGGGAAGTCTTCTACTTATTGCTGCACTTCTTATTTATTTAATTTTAATTTTATCTCTTTCTACTGCAGCTGGACGGAGTCTAGGAAAAAGTTCCCCACGGGGAAAATAAAAGTATATCGTATCGTATCGAGCTGAATCTTCCGCATGCGTCTTGCTTACAAGTAACGTTAGAGGAAGCTGGGGGTGTCATTCATCAATAACAAAAGAACATTCGGTGTAAACACAATAGAAACACAGCTGTAATCCGCTGTAAAGTTGACCCACCATTAGGGGCCGACTTGCGTTCTCGTGACATCAGTGAATACTATCTATAGTTGGGAAAATAAGGTACTCCTCCCACAATGCGCAAAATGACCTTTGTGACAATTTTGCATGTTTTTTCAGATGCAATGCTAATAAGTAGATCAGCTTCCACATCTGCTTGTGCGTGCAATCAAGCTTGTCTAAAGTGGCTGGTGTGCATTTCTTTCAAAATTATTTAGTTTTTGCCAAAACTGTGAAATTTGTTCAATCGCAATTTTGGCTCAGGATCATAATTAAATGTTTTGCAGGTGCGAGAGCATAATGGGCATATAGGAAGATGATTATTTATAGATTGAGAGTGGCCAGTTTACAGCATGCTCGTATAGCTAATGAGGCCTACAATGTGTGTCTACACACAATAGACTGGAATCATATTTGGCTCTGCATATCCAGATGGATGGCAAATTAAAGGACAAGCAAACACAGATCGTTTAAGGTTCTGGAACTCACATGTATACAAATAGCATATAACTGGCATCTGTCACAATTTGGTTAAATTTTATATTTTTTCAAAAATCTATACTTTTGGTCAGTCCTCACGTGTGTGTCATTTTCACAAATTATTGACCAATCTTAAGTGTTGCAAATGGCTTGCTCTCTTTGATGATGCAATGTTAATGGTTGAACAAACATGCCGTTTTTGGGATCCCCCTGAAAAGTGATGATTTTGGAGGCGCAATGTTTTGGCCTGACACCAGTGATATGGTCAAAGGATATACTGGACCCTCAATTGGTGTGATGGTTTGGACAGCTTAGTCCTATGGCCCCTGCAATTAGGTTGAGTTCATGGGACTGTGGAGACTTTCGTACATCATTTGAATCAAGGGTTAAGGGTTACCATATTACTATATTTGTGTATTTAACTAAGTGGCCTGCCAATGCAACTGTGGCATAAATGAAAAGATTGCACGTACTCAATTAAAAACTCATTTACTCCCAAAGACGTATAAACACGTTCTATTTTAAATGTTTTAAGTGTCCAAAAGACGTTCACAATCAACATATTTTTTCCCTTAAAATTATAAATTTTCTCAGTTTAAACTTTTGACCTGTCATCTATGTTCTATTCTGAACAAAATATTGAAATTTGGCACTTCCAAATAATTGCATTCAGTTTTTATTCACAATTTGTTTAGTGTCCCAACTTTTTGGGAATTGGGTTTGTACATACAAACATGTTTAGTGAATGTAAGCGCGGTCATACTGGATGTGTCAATCCAGCGTTTTGTCTGCTTTTTTGCCCACAGTCAGCTGAGATAGACTTCAGCTTCACTAGGACGAGCAGTAGAAAATGGGTGGGTGGAATTTTATGGTGGGTATATACAGCATCGGCATCCTTCTTATGAGATTGTTGTTGGTAAAAACACACACGGTGATGTCATTAAAATTTCCAATATTTATTTTTAACTATGTGATGATGAAAGGAACAGGAGAGAAAGAGAAAAAATTTATACATGAAAAGTAAATTATGAATCATCACAAATAAAAGATGGCAAATTAATAGATATTTTGAACTGCAGCAAAACTATCAACTAGAATATTCCGTGACAGCTGCTGGTGTCTCTCAAAGTTACACATCTTCTGTAATATTTTTGGATGCAATACAGGTACATCCGTGTGTAAGCCCACCATTCTTGCATCTGTCAGTGAATCTCTGATCCTGTCATCATATCGGTTCACTCTGTTCCCCTCTCTGACCCGCACTGTTTTCAATTACAGTGACTCTCAGGCTTGTGCTCTCTAAGCCTCCTCTTTGATTCCCTCTTGTGTGTCATTTTTATTTCTGTCCTAGTTCCAACTTTGGTCTCTGTTCTTCCTTTTCCATCTTTCGACTCCTTCCATGCTATACCATATTCTTGCAAATGATCATTATTTTGTTTTATGGAATGTATACTTTTCTGTGGAAAACTATAGAAGCTATTCGTGTGATTAAAGTAAATTACTTTTGGGCAATATTGAAAACTCAGTATAGTATAACAATTGAAATTGAATATGTTCAAAATATAGCTGTTGCAGAAAGTACTGCTAGACTGTGGGAAGCGACAGGATTTAGATTCAATCCATAACACTACTTGGCCATTAGCCATGTAACAGCCCTGAAATTGTCTTCAGATTTATAGAGATTATTTTAATGTGAATGCAGGATCCTTATTGATTTTAATCCTCTCAAACACAAGGAATTTAACCCAAATGAGGTCATAGCAATCAGTAAGGTAGATTAAACAATCTTATTTGTCTACCATGTATTGCTGTCTTTTTTTGTGCTAGCAATTTGCTGTGAATTATGCTAAAGTTTTCACATCTTGTGGTTGCCTTATATAGCTACAGTACATGAGAGCATCAACATATTTGCATTTGATTACATCTCATTATGCATATGTCCAAATGTTGCCGCTGGTATAGTTTTCACTATGCAAACAAGCAAGCACTTGGAAAGGAATTTTTTGTAGCTTTATTCTTTTAGACAAATTATAAAGTTCAGGATGTTAGATACTACAGACTATTATAATAGTCATTAGTCAATAATATAACAATTCATACCTATGAGTAGTTTAGCGTCACCGTTTAAACTACCTCCTACCATCCTCTCCTGAAAATTCCCAACCTCTCTAAATATTATGACCTCTTTTCCTGCCTCTTCTATTCGTTCCCACTTTCGTCTCCCTTATCAACCACCCACTGCTGTCTGTCATCGTGCTCTGGTCTCTGTATTGCTTGGATATAAGAAAAAAAAGTTGGAGGCAAGTAGTTTCATCTATTATGATGAAAGTGACAGTGATCTTGATATGCTACGTTTCTGTTTTTATCCTAATTTGCATGCAGAGCTTGACACTGAAACACTTCAAAAACTCAAGATTGAGGTCTGCCACTTAGGGTCTGACGTCTGCAATATACGATAAAGCCTAATGCAGTGTCTGTTGTATACATTATATATATATATATATATATATATATATATATATATATATATATATATATATATATATATATATATATATATATATATATATATGTGTGTGCGTGTGTGTATCCGTTGTAAAAATAGCTTCATACTCTAAAGCAGTGGTGGGCAAACTTAGTCCTCAAGGGCTGGCGTCTGGCAGGTTTTGGAAGCTGCAGCTGATTCCAATCAACAAGATCATTACGAAGCTTATGCAGAGCTTGCTGATGAGCTGATCTTATATCAACTGTGTTGGAGAAGGGAAACATCCAAAACAAAAGGACTCCGGCCCTCGAGGACTGAGTGTGCCCACCCCTGCTCTAAAGTGTTGGAAATGGCTTGTTCTCTTTGAGGAAGCAATGTTAATAATTAATCAAATATGCTGTTTGTTGGGATCTCCTGAAAAGTGGCTATTAAGAATATTATTTTATTCATTGAGCAAACATCATTATTATAATAATCTTACATTATTTAATAACATCAAACTGCTTAAACTATGAAGTCTGTGTTTTCATTTCTTATTTGTCTTGTAAAACTTCTCGGTCTATTGTGGTTTAACTAAAACCACAAAAGTAATATAGTACCATGGGTCATTGTTGTTGTTTTTTTGTTTCCGTTTTTTTGCTGTTGTCCCTCCCTGCCTGAGGGTGGTGCTGTCACTCTTGTTTTGTGTTTTTGTGTTTTCCAGGTGCTGGCAGGTGACTGGTGAGCATGTATGCCAGAGGTGAGCATCGAGGGCCGGAGTCCTGCAGGTTTTGCATGTTGCCCTTCTCCAACACAGCTGATATATGATCAGCTCATCAGCAAGCTCTGCATAAGCCTGATAACGATCCTGTTGATTGGAATCAGCTTGTGTTGGAAGTGAGAAACCTCCAAAACCTGCAGGACTCTGGCCCTCGAGGACCGAGATTGCCCACCTCTGATGTATGCTGTTCTTCCTTTTCTTCTACTCCCAACTGCACCATATGTCCTGGTTCTGTGTCAACTTAGCTGTTTGACCTTAAGTGTATGTTTGGTATTAAATAGGAAAGCAGTCCAATTAGCAGTTTTCCCCTCTTTATGTTTGTTCTGAGTAAAAGAGTTTAATGTAGATTCATCTATTGTACCAACCAGCAAGTAACCTTTCCTTAATTATTTGCAGGAAAGGAATACTATCATTGAATTGTCGCTAGACTTGCATGCCATTGTCAACATATTGTGCAAAAATGATGAAAAAATTGATGAAAAAACCAACAATACACTCAAACAAAAACAAATGTCGGATATAAATCTGACGAGTATAGCATTCAACAATGTAAAAATAAAAATTATTCCTAATAAAAGTTTAAGGTTAAATCCACTGCAATACAAAGATATTCAAGCCAAATATTTGTAAAAATAGATTGAATCCAATTGACTATGCACGGAGAGCTGTGAAGTATTTCCGTGAGAATCTCATGAGGCAATTCTTAAGCCCCAATTCTGGGGTTGATGTTTGGGGAGGATGTCGAGGTGGGATTGGGGCTGATGGAGAGTGAGTGAGGGTGGATGCTTGGATCAGCGCCCTGGCTCACTGCTAAATCCATTGCTCATCCCCATCAGCGTAGAGATGAAATCTGCTTCCCCAACACACGTTCATGCAATTACACTGTCCCACACAAAACATGGACAATTAATGGAATCAAAATAACAACAATAACAAATAATTAATTAATTTAAAAAAGGATTGTGTAGAACAAAAATTGGGCATTTTAACTTATAGTAACTATAGACAATTTTCTCACAATTCGATTCGATTCCAATTTTTGGGTGTGCGATTCGATTCAGAATCGATTTTCGATTTAGAAAGATTTTTGATCCAAAATGATTTGCTTGACAATTATTTCTGCTTCAATTTATAGATGTGCAAATAATCGTAATGATCTACTCCAGTCGGACTCGCTAATGCTAATTAGCGTGCTACTCGCTGCACTTTTATTTATTTTTTCAAAAGAACGGCTATTCATACAAAACGCTTCAGGAAATGTATACAGAGAAGTACAGGGTGACACCAAAAAAAAAACGGTCATCATCTAAACTTGAATTACTTAAGAAATAATTAATCGATTATTTTTATTTTTCAGATTTACCAAGATTTAATGTTCTAAGAGTCTACCAAATTTGACTTTTAAGATGCCATGGACTACTGAGGAAATATTATTATATTATTATATTTTCGGCTGAAGTCTATCCACGCAGCTAAATTGCAATTCAAAGAACGGTTCGGATGTCGTGAATTTCCTATCCACTCAATGATCTACAGATGGGTCAACAAGTTCAGAACCCATGGGACTGTGCATAACCTCAATGGTAAAGACACTAACAAACAATCACACTCTGGACAACCAAAATCCTCAAGGACACCTCATGATTTACAAGTGAGTGACGGGGAACTGATGTTACATGCAGTATATCTGGTTGTGACACATGTTTTATATATATATATATATATATATAAATTATTTTATTTTTTAAAAAATTCTTGAAATCTACTTGGGTGGTGGCCCGCCCAAGTATTAACATGGCGTGTTAAACACTGCCAATTGTTACAAACACACTGGCACATCCTCGTTTATGCTAGCTGTGTTTCTACCCAGCAACCATACCAATCCATCCACAAACCAATCCATCTAATCATCCAACATACATACTCACCCATACTGTTAATTCAGTTGTTTGCATCAGCGGAAACATTGCCCCATTTCAGTCATTTGCATCATGCTCAATAAATTCTGTATGCATTTAGATTTGAGCTTTAGACCAAGTACTCAATTGTTCAATTGTGTTACTTTAATGTGCCGTCCACAAAAAGGTAGCTAACTATTAATCTGCCATGATGTGTTCAGCTTTCTGGGATTTCCTTCACCAAGTATGTTTAATACTCAAGATGTGTATTTTATAATTTGCTGACAAACGTTCACCACATGCAGGACTGCATCTCTGTCATGGAAATGAAAAATCCTTTACTTCTACACCATGTATTAGAGTTGTCAGTGCAACCTATCCCGTTTTTCCCAGAATTTTTTACCAGCTGTCCTGGGAAAATAAAAATCTCTTCCGGGACACAATTTGTCCCGCTCTTTAGGAAGAATGCGAAAAGCTAATTTGATTTCTTAAATTCCGTAGTTTGAAAATGCTCCCTGTGCTACTGTGGAACACTTTGTTACCGAGCGCGCGGGCAGCGGCACATTTCCTTAGGTGCATTTTGGATTACCGTAACTCTGGCACTGTTTGTGATATTTGAAAAATTCCAATGCTGTCTGAAAGCTAAGACCTTGCACCTTACAGAAAAAGTATTACGGTAATTTCAGTCCTCCTCTCACAGAAGCCAGGAAAGTCAGTGGTGATGAAAAAGTGACAGATGAGAAAACAGCGGGATTTTCAGACATTTCTACATCAATTTGAACAAAAAAAAATTAACAAGAAGGTATGTATATCAACACTTGTATCGCAATGTGGCTTTATATACTGTAGAACATACCAAGTCTGTGACTTTGTAGTACGTACGTAAATGTGTGTGCTGTTTTTCTAGAATAATTACATGTTGTCATGTCTTGTGACAACTGATTTAAGAGTTGTGTCCTCCATACACATAAAAACCATGCCTAACGCTGCTTTCAATGTCGCACCTGGCAAATATCCCTTGATTTGTCATAACGAATGCACAAATGCTGCATTCGAGGATGGCCGGAATTTGGACTTTTCCGACATCAAATTAGGAAGTGTTTATGGGAACACCCCCTTAAACTCGGAAATTCCACTCGCGAAGTCGGAAAAAAAAAAGGACCCAACTTCACCGACGGACGACAAGTGACGTCACTCTACAATGACCAAAATAAAAAAACTCACTATTCACCATTTTGGTTTTTACTTTAGCCTAGAACGCTTTCAGGTCGGAACTGGGAAAAAACAACTAAAAAATATCAGACTTTCGACCATCCTCAAAAACGTATGTGTTGCTCCATGGGCTTTATAGTGGGGTTTAAATGAAAAATTAACATTTTCAGCTTGTTTTCCTCATCCCCGGTGAGGCGCTAGGAACTATATCAATCTCATGCATCTTCAACACTCTTGTAGCCACAGACTCGACTTTGTCTGGTTGTCGTCAGCACAACCACCAACAATTTCCGAAGCCATGCAAGACATTTTTAAATGCTATGAGCTCTAAAGATTATTGAGGAAAAGTGTGTGTGTGTGTGTGTGGGGGGGGGGGGGATCCTTTAACTGCTCCGGGAAATGAAAGCCATTGTAACAAATGGCGTGCTGCTACTTGCGGTGTCTTACAAGAAGTCACTCCCATAATTGTTTCTCCTTGAGCGACCCCAAGAATAAGGTGGATGGATACACTAGTATTGCTAACATTTTTAGTGATTTCTCAATGTGATGGGTTATATGCTTTGATGTATATACCATGTTTAATGTGCCCGATAAATGTCTTTTTTTCACATCTTACCTCAGTTGAGCTCACTGCCTTCGGGACTGAATAAAGAAACAATCAGAATTATATAATCTTAAACTTTTTTTGTGCCATAATCAATGGTTTATTTAAACTGCAATAAAAAACACAACTTGTTGCATTTATATGGCAGTAGAAGAAAAATCGTATGCACGCATACTGTACATACATGAAATTTGACCCATCACATTAGTGGACATAGCAAGTACACAATGTTATTATACACTTGGGGGTACAAGGGGGGTATTTAAGCACCCAGGGAGCAGTTCAAGGCATCCGTATCATGCTCAAGGACACCACAGCTTTGTGTCCAGGGGATTTTGGTGGTGACAAGACCTTCAAGTAACCGAGGTCTTAATGGGTGATCTTAACCACTTGGCCAAAGCTGCCCCAGTAGTACAGTATAAGCATGGTTGGTGTCTTTGTTTACAGCATTTTCATGATTAAACGCTAGTAAGTAAAAAAAAAAAGGCAGCAGTGGTGCCACTAATAGTATCTCGGAAGATCACAGCACTTGCCAAGAGTCCGTTCCAACTTGTTTTGATTCGATCCCCTTCAGTGCTCTTATCTGCACTGATGTGCAATGATTGTCATAAATGTGCATCGCTGTTTGCATGCAATCTTTCAGCAACTGGAGGTTTGACTAACGTAAGAAGGAATCAGAGTGTGTATTTTGCATTGCCAGGAGTGAGTGAGTGAGTGAGTGAGTGAGTGCACGAGCGAGCGAGTGAGTGAGTGAGTGCGCGAGCGAGCGAGTGAGTGAGCAAGCGCCTTTTAACAGTGCCTCAGGTTGTGATTTCTATATTTCTATCACTCTGCTGACTTTACATATGAGATAAGACAAATTATTGTTGATACAATACTCTGGCCTTTTGATATCCTAGTCATTACTGAGAGTGGGAATTACAGACAGGAAAAATATTGAAACAATGAGAAAACAAAGATACATTTCATGTTGCTTTAAACCCTGAGAACTGCATCGGAATCAGGGTTGGGCATTACAATTTGGCCTCTATTTTCATGACTAATGCAAGTCTGGCGAGAGGAAAGCGCAGATTTGTGATGTGCTGATTTTGCTGACGCCACACTATCTGGCGTATTAAAAAAAAAGGTGGTTTGTGACGCTCTGGGTGTAAGATTGGCCACCAATCAAAGTGGTTCCTTCCTTCAGCTCAGTCCCTTTATCCCATGGGTCCCCAAACTATGGCCCGCAGGCCGCATACTAACACGCCTTCCCATTTGCTCCGCACCCCTGAACAATACCAGATATTAGCGCTTGATGAAAGCACAGACGTACAGGACACCGCACAGCTGCTTATCTTCATCTGTGGAGTTAGCTGTAATTTTGAGATATGCGAGGAGCTGGCAGCCCTCCAAAGTCTGAAAGGGACTACAACGGGGGAGGATATTTTTGGAAAAGTATGCCAAACCATGGAAAATTTGGACCTAGACTGGTCAAAGCTTGCCAGCATCACGACGGACGGGGCTCCTAGTATGGTGGACACGTCTCTGGGTTTTATAGGACGCATTAACTGCAAAATGGAAGAAGAGGGTCTCACCACCCCGCTACAAGTCCACTGCTTGATTCATCAACAATCACTGTGCTGCAAAGTGTTGAAGTGGGATTCTGTCATGAATGTTGTGGTGTCATGCATAAACTTCAACAAAGCTAAAAGATACACAGGCAGTTCCAACAATTCCTGTCTGAACTGGAGTCTGCGCACGACGATGTGCTGTACTACACAGAGGACCGATGGTTGAGCCGGGGCAGAGTTTTCAGGCATTTTTAAGAGCTGCTACCTGAATTTAATACATTTCTTCGTTCAAAAGATAAAACTGTCCCAGAGCTGAATGACCCAGAATAGAAATGGCACCTTGCATTTTTAACAGATGTGACAGAAAAGCTGAACAGCCTTAACTTGCAGCTACAAGGACAGGGGAAACTCATTTGTGACATGTATTCTCACATAAAAGCATTTGAGGTGAAACTAGCGCTGCTTTTGAAACAAGTTAAAAAGCATAACTTCATCCATCTCCCTGCTACCCAAAACCTCTCAGACGAGAACCCAGTGGTCCCGTTCCCAGCTCAAAAGTGTGTGGAAGCACTGAAAATGCTAAAGGTGGAGTTTGGTGTGTGATTCCGTGAACTACATTCGTCTTTTCCAGAACCCCTTTGTTGCTGACATCGATGAAGCCCAGCCTTCTTATAAGTTTGAGTTTGCCGAGTTACACAATTGTGATGTTTTGAAAGACGCATTGAAGCCCACCAGTCTCATTGACTTCTATGCCTCCCTCCCAAACAACATGTACCCTAATTTAAAACAACATGCAATGAAGATGTCCACACTTTTTGGCAGCACGTATATCTGCAAACAAGCCTTTTCACACATTAAACTTCTGAAAACTCCGTTGAGATCAAGATTGACAGATGAACATCTGCATCAGTGTTTGAGACTTTGACTGTGACAAGAATGGAACCTGACATTCAACTTACCTGACATTCACAGTATACAAAATAAATATTTTATTATTAGTATCATAATATAAAACAAATACAATAAAAGCTACTGTCAAAAAACCCACCACCACAACCATAATGGTAGTGAAATTGTTTGTGCTATGTAGGTGCTGTATCAATTGTTTCTCAGTCTACTTGCTTTGTGATTTTCACAGGGAAGTTGATGAGAGAGCGGCAACCAACGGTGCTTAGAAGCCTACTGGAACCGAAAGAGACTGCATATTTGTCAATTTAAGTAAGAGGTTCTGCTCTGAGAAGTTGAACTTTGACCTGGTAAGATTGTGCACAGCACAACAGGAATTAAATTTTCCATGGACTTTAGTTTGCTGAGAGAGTTATTAGATTTTTATTTATTTATTTCCCCAAAAAATCTGTGAAGAACCCACACTCCCAGAGAGTTATATGATTTGTATTTATTTTTTCCAGACTTTTTTTTCCTGTGAAGAACCCAGACTGCCAGAGAGAGTTGTTTATTTATTTATTTATTTATTTCCAGACTCTTTCAGTTTTTTTCTGTGAAGATCCCAGAAAGGGTTGTTGTGGTTGTTGCTAAGGGTTGTTTTGTGTGGCTTTCTGGAAAAAAATGTTTACGTTTAGGCGCCCCTGCAATCGTTGTTTTTTCTTTTACAAACTGACTCTGGCCCCCCATCAGAGAATGTAAATGTTATGTGGCCCTCAGAGGAAAAAGTTTGGTTTAACCCATTAAGGCCGGGGGCGCATTACCGCATTTCTACCACTAGAGCTGGGAGTGCTGCTCTACCTTTAAAGCAAGGAGAGCGAATACATAATTTTGTTGTATGACCAATTCTTGGTCTCTTAGCTAATCAAATACATCAGAATATACACGAAAGGGGTTCGTGGGCCTCGTAACATGTCTTGGAATTTTATTCGACCATTCTTTTATGTTGTCAATGGTGGTAGTCAAATGTTCAATTTTACTGCTTCTTATAGCTTTGTCTACATATTTAAAAACCGTACTAAACCACTAGAAGCCTTCTTAGCTCAGTCAGTAGAGCATTAGTCTCCTAATCTCAGGGTTGTGGGTTCGAGACACACATTGGGCCCACCATAGCTTGTTTTGTGGGATATTTTGTCTAGTCTTTGTCATAGTTCCCAATTTAATAAATCTTTTGTATAATTTTTTTTTCTTTTTGCATGCATTCTCTGTCCCCTTCGTCATCCATGCCTTATTTAGACCTTTTTTGTTTTCTTGCATTTTTAATATGTACTTCAATGGTTAAACATTCCATTATGTTGTCAAAGGTGGTAATCAAATGTTCAAATGTACTGCTTCTTAGAAATGTGTCTACATATTCAAAAACAGTACTGAACCAGTAGCAGCACTGTTAGCTCAGTTGGTAGACCATTAGACTCTTAATCTCAGGGTCGTGGGTTCAAGTGCCACATTGGGCAGTAGTTTGTTTTGTGGGGTATTTTGTCTAGTCTTTGTCATAGTTCTCAATTAAACAAATCTTTTGTATAAAATGTTTTTCTTTTTACATGCATTCTCTATCCCCTTCATCATCCATGTCTTATTTAGACCTTTATATTTTTTTGCATTTTTAATATGTACATCAATGGTTAAACATTCTATTATGTTGTCAATGGTGGTAGTCAAAGGTTCAATTTTACTGCTTCTTAGAGCTTTATCTACATATTTAAAAACAGTACTGAACCAGGAGAAGCCCGGTTAGCTCAGTCGGTAGAGCATAAGACTCTTATTCTCAGGGTCGTGGGTTTGTAACCCACATTGGGCAGTAGGTTGTTTTGTGGGATTTGTCGTTTTAGTCATAGCTTTGTCTACATATTTAAAAACCTTTCTTAACTCTTTGACTGCCAAAAACGTTAAATAACGTTTAGTAAAATCCTACGGAGGAGCGGCAAAGACGTTAAAATACGTTCACCAAGTTTTTTTGTTTTTTTTGGGAAACGGATGGAGGAAAGCCTTGGCCAGCTGTGCTGAAAGTATCAAGCAGATCTAGTTAGTATAATGACTATTTTTGGCCCCTAGATGGCAGCGATGACTCTCTTTGGACAAGATCGGGTAGGCGTCAGTAGTAGAAGACGTGAGGCGGAGCTAGAGTGTTGAGGGGACAATGGCTGTGGAAGCCATAATGGCGACCGGTGGCAAGCAGCTCACGCTTGATAGTTTTTTTCAAAGAAGAGAAGCATCAACCAGTGCTAAAGAGCAGATTGATGATGACGATGATGATGACTCCGAGTTTGACGCCGAAGTTGGAAGCGTTGACGCGGCGGCTATGATCACGTCATAAAGCCTCACCGGCTAGCGATGCTAACACCGGAAAACGCGGAGCACAACCGAGCACTTCTGCTCAGGCGAACGTTCAATCGGACGACATCGGAGGAGTGGGTACAGTCTGATCACGGAGAAGACACTGGTTATGGACTACAATGCCACCATGAATGGAGCGGATAAGATGGATCAGAACATCTCTTACCAGCCGGTATAAGAACTGAAGGACATGAGGAAGCCAGACGTAACACCACCGTAATGTCACCGTATCATGATCCTGACAGTAGAGTTGATGGCAACATGGCCAAACACACACTGCAGTATATACTTGCTATTCCCCGGAAAAAAAAGCCAGCAAAAAAGTGTAGCGTCTGCAATCGCAGTGAAACTAATCTGTTGTGCAAATCCTGCTGCGTCCCCTTGCACGCAGGGGAGTGTTACAAAAAGAAAAACTGTATTTGAAACATCCACACAATTGTAAATAGTACCACAGTTGCACACATTTGTAAATAGTTTGCGAAATTGTTTTGCCAAATTGTTACACTGTTGAATGTAAATAAACGTATTTTGCTATCAAAAAACACTTTTTCATTGTTGGTGGTAGTGTTTTAAAGAAGTAAAGCACTGTTTAGGTGTTTGTGGCATCATTCATGGGAAAAAAAGGTGTCAAATTCACTAGAAATGATATAATATCGTTTCACAAAAAGATTGATTTCTCTGTATTTTGTTTCAAAACAGAGCATTTGGGTGAAACTAACCATTTTCTATTTTTGATTACTAAAAAACGGAATAAGGAAGAAACAAACTTTTTTTTCTGATGAAAGATGAGAGTCCAATCTTTCATTTGGTAGTATGTGTGTTTCCATAGTCCAAACACAAAATTTTCTGTGGACCTTGAAAGATCAGTCAAAATGCTTAAATTGGCTGGCACCCACGGCATCCCTATTCTGAAAACGTCTGGCAGTCAAAGAGTTAACCAGTAACAGCCTGGTTAGCTCAGTCGGTAGAGCATTAGACTCTTACTCTCAGGGTTGTGGGATTGAGCCCTACATTGGGTGGTAGTTTGTTTTGTGGGATATTTTGTCAAGTCTTTGTCATAGTTCCCAATTTAATAAATCTTTTGTATAAAATGTTTTTTCTTTTTACATGCATTCTCTATCATCCATGCCTTATTTAGACCTTTATATTTTCTTGCATTTTTAATATGTACTTCAATGGTTAAACATTATTTGATGTTGTCAATGGTGGTAGTCAAATTCATGGCTGACGCAAATTCGCAGGAGTTATTAAATAAATGACAGCGATTGACGACAGCGCAGGAGGACTTTGAACCAGTGTAACCAGTCGACATTGACATATTGTTAAGATTTATATTGGGTTTTTGATTACTTAAAAGTCGGATGTGTAGGTCTACGGATGAGTGTTCACAGCGCAGATGCATCGCATACATATATTTATATCCACACACGAAAGAGGCTTTAAAAAAAACCTGAATTGTACTTTTCACACTGCATGAAAAAATCAGATACGTGTCGCATATATGGGCAAAAAAATCGGAATTGAGCTGCAGTGGGAACACAGCCTTAAATTAATTGCATGTTGAGTTTGTGAAGTTTCAGAAGTCATGGGTTCAAATCTAGCCTGCGGCTTTCCTTTGTGGAGTTTGCATGTTCTTTCTGAGCGGTTTCCTCCCGCATTCTAAAAATATGCATGGCAGGTTGATTGAACACGCTCAATGGCCCATAGATGTGAATGCGAATGTAGATGGTTGTTTGTCTGTTTGTACCCTGCAGCTGGCTGGCGACCAGTTCAGGGTTACTCTGCGTCTCACGCAAAGACAGCAGGGATAGGCTCCAGCACCTGCCTGACCCAAGTAAAGATAAGCTTTTCAGAGAATCAGGACTGAACTTTAGCGTTCGCCAGCTTGCTAATGGCGACTAAAAACCGTATAGAGGGAACTCAGTTTACATTACCAATCGCCTGGATGGCGACCTGAAAATTATTGCGAGTTGGAGAGTACATACAGACTCATGACAGCACGCGCTATAAAACCACGTTAATTTGGTGGAGAAGATGGCACCGTTAGCAGTTAGCACTGCTCAAAGACCATGATTTTCATGAGTTCTGTACTCCTAAAAATACTTGAAGCACTCACTCTTGTATCGAATGTAATTTAATTCCTTGCACTTGCCTTGAAAAACCTTATACTACCTCATAATTTAAATGGGACTTGTTATTGGCACTAGATATTTTTCTTTCATTTTATTAATGTGTTACTTTACTTTACTTAAAATTAATTGTATTGTGTATTCTACAGGCTGTACATATAATCTGGAGTTGAAAATACAAATGGCCTGACACATTTCATAAACAGATGTGATTAAATCAACACTTTTAATATAGTATAATATATAATATTTTTCACTTATCGTTTATTATTACTATAGGAATCATTATTTTCTTTTATTACTTATTATAGTTATCTTATTGATGAATAATTTGTCAAAAATAACACACACGTGTGACCGACTAATGGCTAATAGTATACATTTTATTTAAAAATTATTAACTTGACCAAATTATGATATGTGGGGTATCGGACCAAGCCAGCGATATACAGGGACACTGCTGGTTGTGGCATGGCCTCCACAATTTCTCGAGCCACCACCCAAAAAGGCTTAACGTAGAACCCTGTATTATTTTCAGTTTTGTGACGATACGACTTGAAAAAATGACCATATTTCTTATCAAAGGGTCGGTCTACCTTGAAAATGTTTTTTTGTCATGTTAGCAGCCCGGCTGGCTCCTTAACCTGACTGGCTAAATCTCAGGCCTGGAGACTGGGGGGTTATTTGGCAGTGAAATGTTTCATGAAAATCGAGGATACATACAGCTTAAGTATAAGATTCGTGAGAATAAACGGGTGCAATGTCCTCCCATATTCCTAAATCAGGGAGCGAGTCTTCAAAAAAAAAAAGCAGCTTGCACATCAGAACAAAGGTTGCAGTCTATCAAGCAGTGTGCCTATCCAAACTTTTGTACGGCTGCCTGTGAAATATGGACACTTTACAGTCTCCATCTTAAACGACTTGAAGCCTTTGACATAAAATACTTACAGCCCATACTGAAAGTAAAATGGCAGGATCGTATCTCACATCTGGAAATATTGAAACGTACATCTACTTTTGTGTGTGCTGTCTGTGGAAGAGAGTGTGCATCTCGGACTTTACAGCCACCAAAGAACTCTCAACTAAAAGAAGCTTGACTCCTCTTCAGACTTCTCCCGGTTTTTAACGCCAGTCGCCCGCTTTTGTGTGTTCTGTTCCATGACTTACTGTAATGTAGGTGTTGTACTTTCCGCACATACACTAATCATGTAATGCTTATACTTAGCACATATTGACTATTTTGTGTCTCTCATGTAGGCCATGGCTAAATAAGGTACGCAAAAATTTGAAACTCCGACTGCATTATGCATTGCAACTGCAATTTAAAAAGTTATAAATAACTAAACTACAACTAAGAATTAGTATTTTTGTTTTTCAGAAACTCTTAAAATGTGCATACCTATTTTCTTAACCTTCACATCAATCGTTATACTGTAGGAACCTGCTCCTCAGAATGTGAGCAATTTTACCCAGAGCACAGTCAAATTTCTTTCGCCTGTTAGATGAGATGTTGGCTTGCCAGCTCTGTCCACCGGCACACCCCGTGAGGCATAGCGTGTTCTCAAATATGGTATAGTGGGCCTGCCACAGCACGAAAATGAAGTTGCACCCATTTTTAAGCCACTCACACGAACACCTGTCAATGAAAATAGGGCCCTGAGCGTGTGTTGCCTGCATTGAAAAATGATTGACATTATTTGGTTGCGCTTTCTGTCTCCACAGTCATGATTAGCCAGTTTTATCACAACGTGACAAGTTTGGAAATAACAATTAAAAATGCATTTGAGGCATAAGATGGTTTATTTTTCAAAATATTATTTTACAAATATTAATCTGTGCTGTCAGATCATATAAACAGTTTTAACATATGACTGAAATCTCTTGTAAATGTGTTCCTGCAAGTAACAGCATCGGGGGGTTTTGTATTATCAACTAGTCTATCTTACCCTCCATCTTGCCATGCTTTGTGTTTGGGGGATTCTCTCCACTCTACAAACACCATATGGCCGTCGTTTTTCAAACCAAAATAATCAGTCATCCGGGGACTTTTTTTTAAATGAAACAAATGGTTCCTCTGTGATGTAAGCAATCCATGAGGAACATGCCTTCGACCCAATTTTGGCAACAAACCATTCAAGAAACAGGAACATATGTTGTTGGAGATCGTAGGGCGAATTTGCTGTTCAAGCTGTAACATTGGTCTTGATGTTTGGGCTAAATAAGTTTGTTTAGAGGCAGATGAGTTTGGGAATAGCTTGTATGGTGCTCAGCCAGGCTTCTACAGCGTATATAGTTTCGTCCTCATATCCAACTCAATGAAGTCACTTCAACCAAAAATGCTGATTCCATGCCACATGGATACGAGGAGGTATGGTGGATTTATGGTTTGACTTAATCTTGGGATTCTCAATCGTACTTTATCAGTGAAGGATGAGGATTTTTCTGGCATGAGTATGAGCCCCAGTTGGAGTAACAAACAAACCAAAATGGCCCTCTGTAGAACGCAGACCGCCACAAAGGCAGAGCAATACTAATTTGGGTCAGTACATAATGGCACTCACTAAAAGAAACCTATTAGTTGTTTATGGTTAAATGTTTTCAATACCATAAATTCCAGAATCACTGTAAAACGTTAAGCATGTTCAGTGCTCACCAATTTTGCAGTGTAACCAAAAGAGAATCCTGGGTTCACACTTAAAGGTCTCAGATTATTCAACTTTTCCACATACTAAAATAGTTCTCAAATGTGTAAAAGACATGTCTATGGTATGCAATCATCAAAACTGACATTGGATCTAATATTTTTGCTGTCCCTAAATCAGCCAAAAAACTCTCTGTTCAAAACTGCCTGTTTTAGGGGCGTGTCACTTTTATGTAAATAGCGGAACCAGTCCACGCCTAGGCCAAACCCTTCTCTCTGGAAAGGGCTGTGATTTCGGCTCTGTTAGCCATGTGCTAATGTAAATGGAAACGACTCGGCCATAGCGAGCAGACTTACCAATTTGGGCCAGTCAGACATGTCTTTTACACATTTGTGAACTATTTTAATATGTGGAAAAGTGGCATGAAGCTTTACCGTAAGGAAAAGTAGCATAACGTTACTACAGAGACTATGTTGTAGCGTTAGTCTAAGTCGTGTCACACACCGCTAGGGACATTACGTGTTACCTCAAATTTAAGAAAATGTGACAGCTGTCAGTCACCCTGGCCACTTGGATGGAAGTCCTTTCGAATTTCTAGAATGGGACTCAGATAAAGACAAAGGTTAAATCATTTTCACACCTACGAATAAGTTATCAGAGATGCAGGGGAAATATAAAAATCAAAAATGAAAAGTCTATTTCAATTAAAATTTGGTTTTATTACTCATTCAACTATATTAAAAGTTGGTTTTATTACTCATTCAACTATAAAAACACAGATCTGATTTTAACAATTTGATTTTACCGGATTAGTATTAGAAGACCCCTGCTATTCACACACACAACAGACTACAAGTCTCCCAAATGGAGACAATGGAAGAGAGGACTAAACTTATCACACCCCCCTGTCCTTTTTTATCTAGTTTAATTTAATTTTAACAGACAACAGTACAAATCACCACCTTCTTAAAACAGCAGCTCACGGCCTCTCTGCCTTTCATTCTGTCGTCCTCTTTGACGCCGACCTCTGCTTCTGACAACTGATTCCTCCTGGCAAGTGTCTGCCCAGTGGCCTGTTCTTCCACAAATATAGCAACGATTCCGACCATATGGTGCCCTATTCTGAAACATAATCAAATCTGATCCAACAGCATTAGGGGATGACCTGTCCACAGAAGCCGAACTCACAAAGTCCTCCTCTTGTTTTCTCAAAGTTTGTACTTGTAGCATTGTCAATTGTGATTCAGTATTCTTAAGTTTTTCATTTTTTGATACGATATATTTTGCATACCTTCTCAAATGATGTTTAAGATGACTCAACCACCTTACATGTTCGGCGCCTGGCAAGTCCGGATTGTTTTCCATAGCTTGCACAATTGGTTTTGGAGCTCCTTTTAGAATTGCAGACCGAAAAATTTGTGAATACAATACAGAATCGGTTGGCAAGTGTCCAGTCTTTAAGGAGAATTCGACAAGTGCCCGATCAATGAATGTAGCAGCGTCCTCATCAATTTTCTGAGTAAAAAATAAATCCGAAATGACAATTTCTGGAATCGGAAATAATTCACCTAATACTTCAAAAAGTGATAAATAATTCTCACGTGCTAGCGCTTCCTCATTTAGTAGAGAAGGCATCCCAGAATTAGACATTAAGGTCTCAAGTTGAGACAAGGGACACGCCTGTGTTAACAATGCACGCACATCCCCCGCTGTCAAAATCTGACCTACCACCTCTCTCTGCAAAGACCTCAGCCAATTCTGTCCTCCCGCCTGTAATGGCGGCAGTCTTTGAAGTAACACGCTCAGATCTGTAGGCAGAAATGGCTTATATATAGTAGCAGAAGTTCCAGTGGCCGGATCAACTTTTGTCAACATGGGTGCCTGCAAACTTGACTTAGAGCGAGTCACTATTTCATTAGAAGCACTGTCTAAAAGTCCATCTGGTACGCTGAGGTCACATGACCCAGAAACATTCTCCACCGCACTGGCTTCCGCATACGCTGGAGGAGTCATTAACTTAGCGTCAGCCATGCGGTCATCAAACACGTTGCCGTTAGCCGAGCCGTGGCTCGTGGACTCGCTCAACACAGCTTTCCGAGCAACTTTCACAGAGCTGCCCAAAGCAAGCATTCTAGCGTTGACCAACATTTGGTCCACGACCTTACATTGTCGTCTAACTTTCCTTCCATTCGAAGAAAATATAGATGTGTTTTTCACGGAGTTAGTCAACAACCGGCGTTGTCTCACACACGCAAGCTCCACGGATTCCATTAATGCAATCAAACATACCTTAGCCTCCAGACATGGAAACCAACCATCATCACAATTAGTACGCATCCATTCATATAAAAGATTTTTCGACTTACTTCTCTGGCGTGGTGGGAGCGCTTCAATCATCACGAGCGTTGCAGCCTTTACCTGTTCGCTCAGCAAAGGGTTCAGAATATGGACCGGTTTATGCAAATCAAACCAGCCGGAGTCTTGATCAAAAATGTCGTCCATTATATGTATTAATTAGTCGTTTTTAATATTTATAAAGTCAGTGACGTCTCACTTATGATACTACGATATAACAGATCAAAAATATTCTCATTAATCCCCCCAAAAAAAAAAAAAATTATTATTATTTTTTTTTTTTCAGACAAACACAAACAAGACGAAAACGAAACAGATATTAAATACCTTTTGCGCGACTTCAACAAATATATCCGGATCTTCACGGGCGGCTATATCACACAGCTCTGAACCGAAAAAACGGCAGGCTTCCTTATATCAATCCACGCACCGTAGCGAACTACGCGACATACGGGCGTTTAGCTCAGCAAACACTACGCGTGATCAACGCGAGCTGCTTATTTCACAACACACATCCGCAACACATAGTGCGATCACCACTAGCTGCTTATAACACCACAACAACAGAATCAGCCTATTCCTCCGTGGTACTCAATGTCACATGCCGTTTTAAACGGCGAAGCGCTTCGACTTGACGTCACTTCCGTAAACACGGGGCATTTCTATGCGCGTCTTAATATTTTCCCGGCTTCTTATTTAACACAACATACACACACCGAGGAATTATGTCCCTCGGTTTAGAAATTCCACACAGCACACACCTTGTTACCACACAGGCGGCTAATCCACTCCGCACTCCCAGTAGTTCATATACTGACGGCTTATTCATACAAAAAATAAAAAACACAACCTATTCCACCGCGGAAAAAACTCCCATGCATGGTTCAATGTCGCAGTAATTTTCAAAATCGAGGAATTTCCGTCCCACCGTAAGAAATATTACTACAACCCCCCTAACTTGTTCACAGATCCCAAATACAACTTAGCACAGACGAAATGCAACTGTATTGATCCTAAACAACCAGAATTTCTCTACGTGGATAAAATGTCCACTCACCTTGTTAATATTTTTGCGCTTTAGAAATCCGGTGTTCAGGATCAATCACAGCTGTCGAAAAAACGTCTCAAGAAGATCACGTCGGGGTCACCATTTTGAAGGAATATTAAATTACTATATTAAGTGTAATCTTTGCGTGTCCAAAATAATTGTATTCAGGATCTGATGAAGAAGTTTTCTTGCAAGAATTTATTTAGAGGCCTCTAAAGACACAGTCAAGACAACCACATCAGAATGCAACGTGGATTCCCCCAAGTGTGTGACAATTTACAAAACATCGACTCATTTATACAAAAAAGATAAAAGGTTCCTCCTCCTGGCTCTTGATTGACAGAGGGCAGACATGTCATCTCCTAGTGAACAAATGTTGATGTTATTAGCAAGCAGACGTGATGTTATTAGTAAGCAGAAGTTTACATACAGACATGTTGATTCCAGGTTGAACAAAGGTGTAATCTTATTAGTAAACAGACATTTACATTCAGTTCCCCTTCTTGACTGGGGGAGAAATGCAATTAGGATCTAACCCCAGACTTTTAGTCTCTAATGCCAAAAGGCTCTAAATAACATCATGCACATTCCTATCTTCAATAGCTTTGAGGGTGAGAGGATAAAATAAAGGCTCCAAAATCATTATTCCACTGTATTCTATTAAACACTCATGATTATATCACATTGATATGCCTATAAGTAAATTAATAAACAGTAAAACATCAAATTGAAAATATTAAATGTCTTCACTTCTCAAAGACTAGGACGACAGCGCGATGCATTATGGGTAGGCCGGCTGGTAGCCTGCTTACCAACTTGTCATTGAAAACTACTTGAGTCTAACGGGGGAAGCGCTGATTTGGACCATTTAAACCGTTGAAAAGTTGATGTTTTATATTTAATCTATTTTAAACATGAATAGCATGTCGTTACTGACTACCCTCTGCCGGGACACGACAGTTAAGCCTATTTAAGTGCTTATTGTTTGAATGAATGTGTGCGCTTTACCGGGAGTTGGACCGAGGACACAACACCGGGACACGATCAAGAGACGGGTAGGAGCTTTCTTCACTGAAGGGGTTAATAGGGGCTAAAAGCAGGTTCTTAAATGACTGTCATTCCAACCATTAGCTTGGTTACACGTACGTCCGCTTGCAAGCTTCGTGATGCTTCAGTCTGTTCCCTCCTTTTCAGTATAATGACAAAATAAATGTGTTTTAAAAAGTCCATTGTAGCCTCTTATATGTCTGTTTGGATCTTTATTTTCTGTCTGGAAATTAGGAAGAGTGAACAGAGGTTTACAAGCGTACACTTCTGTTTTCTCATAAACATTAGGACAGTTAAGAATGGCAAAAAGCGCATCTGTCGTTTTGTCTCTTAACTATTTGACTGCCAGACGTTTTCAGAAACGGGATGTCGCAAGTGCCAGCCGATTTAAGCATTTTGACTGATCTTTCAAGGTCCACAGAAAATGTTGTGTTTGGACTATGGAAACACACATACTACCAAATGAAAGATTGATTTCTCATCTTTCATCAGAAAAAAAGTTTATTTCTACCTTATTCCGTTCTTCAGTAATCAACAATAGAAAATGGTTAGTTTCACCGAAATGCTCTGTTTTGAAACAAAAAGCGGAGAAAAAGAGCTTTTTGTGAAACGATGTTATTTCATGCACTCTAGTGAATTGTACACTTCTTTTTGTCCATGAATGATGCCACAAACACCTAAATAGTGCTTTACTTCTGTAAAATGCTATCACCAACAATGAAAAAGTGTTGTTTGGTTGCAAAATACGTTTATTTCCATTCAACAGTGTAACAATTTGACAAAACAATTTCGCAAACTATTTAAAAATGTGTGCAACTGTGGTACTATTTACAATTATGTGGATGTTTCAAATGCAGTTTTTCTTTTTGTAACGATCCCATGCGTGCAAGGAGACGCAGCAGGATTTGCACAACAGATTAGTTTCACTTGCGATGGCTCCTTTCGCGTGCAGACGTTACACTTTCTTGACGGCCTTTTTTTCCGGGGAATAGCAAGTAGCAGACTGTACCCACTCCTCCGATGAATATGCATTGGACTCGGGGCACTCTTCGTTGTCCGATTGAACGTCCGCCTGAGTGTGCTCGGTTGTGCTCCGCGTTTTCTGGTGTTAGCATCGCTAGCCGGTGACCCTTTATGACGTCGTCATAGCCACCGCGTCAACGCTTGCAACTTCAGCGTCAACCTCGGAGTCACCATCATCATCATCAAAGATGATCATCGTCGTCATCAATGTGCTCTTTAGCGTTGGTCGATGCCTTTCGTCTTTGAAAAAAATTCCCAAGTGTGAGCTGCTTGCAACCCGGTCGCCATTGTTCGCTTCTTCAGCCATCTAGCTCCGCCTCACGTCTTCTACTGCCGCGTCAATGCTTCCAACCTCGGAGTCACCATCATCATCATCGATGATGATCATCGTCGTCATCAATGTGCTCTTTAGCGTTGGTCGATGCTTTTCATCTTTGAAAAAAACTGCTCAAGCGTGAGCTGCTTGCAACCGGTCGCCATGTTCTCTTCCCTTCCCCAGCCATTGTCCCCTCTAGCTCCACCTCACGTCTTCTACTGACGCCTACCCAATCTTGTCAAAAGAGAGTCATTGCTGCTATCTAGGGGCCAAAAATAGTCATTAGGCTAACTAGATCTGCTTGAAACTTTCACCACAGCTGGAAAAGGCTTTCCTCCACCCGTTTCCCCCCCAAAAAATAAAAAAAAAATTGGAGAACGTCTTTTAACGTCCTTGGCGGCCCTCCGTAGGTTTTTACTAAACGTCATTTAACGTTTTTGGCAGTCAAAGAGTTAAGGCTGAAAGTCGTTTAAACAATGCTTGCAAGCTTTAAGGCGTGCAGTTACGCCAACACTTACAGCACTCCATTCGGCGCCATTCAAATGACAGCTTTGTTTGGTAGCAAGTTTTTTTTTTTACTTGATTTTCACGCACGTGCAAACGTAATGCGCACTTCGAGTCATACTCACAGGGGGGTTGTGTTGGAATGAAGGCAAAAGGCAGGTGGACACAACCAGAAAGCAGGCACTGAAGAGCAGCGGAATCTCAAAGCAGTACTGTATATACTTAGAGGGGGGGAAAAGTACTGAAGAAGAGACTCAGAAATTATAAAAAGAAGTGCAAGTCCAAAAAAACAGATGCTATGAGCAGGAACAACGCATGATACCAACACACAACATAAAACAAGCATCATAACCTATAACAACACCCATATAGGCTGTGTTCAGAATTAGTGACTCATTCTCTACTCCCTAATCACTGTCTAGTAGTTTTTATTATTGGACTCATCAGCAGGGGTAGGCTGGCCATTGGGAATTTCCCAAACAGTCGGTCAATTTTCGATTGTCGCCCTACCCCTCTGGCCATAAATATTAATCGTGGCATGTCGCCAACACGCTCTTTAAGCCCGGCATTGAAATGGCTGAAGGATGAACGTCAGCTGGCGTTACATCCCCCAACGCCGGCGAATAGAATTTGCCGCAAGTCAGTCGTCTGGATGAATATTTCCCCAGTGAAATGAAAAATTGTTTTTGAACACAACTCTGGCACACCGTTAATTACATTATTGCTGTTGCATAATTACAACATACTGGATCAACGTCAGCTGGTTCATGTCCGTGATGAATATTAAATACATAAATAAATTACAATAAAATCATCTTGTTACCTGAGCATATTTTAAAAAATTAAAGCAAACAAATCACTTTAGGTCCATCCATGATATGATGTACTTCTCTACATACGTATATTAAATATATTTTATGAATTTATGAACCAAACAATACCCCTGAAATAGAAAATAATTGTTCTGTATTTAAGCAATCTATCATGGGATATACCAGATTTTTTTAGTGGCCATTGTTCTCTACTTTTTAAGATACAGTGTGAATACGTTGAAGGCACCATATAAGAGATGACTTATACTACGGTAATTATATATTTGAATTATGGATGTCAGGCGATTAAAATTTTTAATTGTAATTAATCACATGACTTCAATAGTTAACTCCCGATTACCGGTAATCACAAATCTTATATCTGTTCGGAATGTAGAATAAAATGTACAATAAAATATTTTTTTAGGGTTAATTTTCATACTCTTGTTAACATGAAAGGGGATTTTTTTGTTTAAGTAATGGAAATATGACTGCATCTTTTAGTCATTGACACAGTAATTTCATAATAATTATAAATTTGAGTTAAAATTAAAAATGTGTAAAGTTCAGAAATAAGTAAGATTTAAGTAATTTGTTAAAATATATATTTACTTATACATTTATGTTTCTAGAATTATTATTTACACATTTAGACATTTTTGTATATATATATATATATATATATATATATATATATATACACATATAAGTAGCTAAATTGACGTGTTGAATCTGCTGTTCAAATTCACTTGCATTTATCAAAAGTTTGCTAGCTCCTGATTGGTTAGTGTTTATTAGCTGAGGAGCATTCAGGAAGTGTTGAGCTGTAGCTGCGTGTGTGACGAGTAAATAGCTGTTCCTAAAGAAATCCGTCTCCATTTCTCATTTTATAAAGACTGTTACATTGACCATCAGCAAACCCTCACGTTACAGATGTACTGTACTGTTAAAAACACAACGTTATTTTACGGGTGTAATATTGATTTGTGTTGAGGTCATTTGCGACTGGAATTCCCCCAGTAGGCTACAGGCTTTAAAGGTACTTCAAATTAACTCAAAATGAACGCACTAATTTTGACACCCCTAATTTGAATTAAATAGCACTACAAAGTGGCAAACTCACTATATATGGAGCTGAATCGGGCATGATTCTAAACAGCCTGAGTGAAATGAAAGAAGGAACAGAAGACTAATGACAAAATGACATGGAGAAGACACGAGTGGTTAGAGCAGACTTCCTCACTCCTGGTCCTAGAGGGCCGTAATCCTGCAAGTTTTAAATGTTTCCGTCCTCCAACACAGCTGATTCATATAATCAGCAAGCTATGCAGAAGACTGATAACAATCCTGATTTGCTGTGTTGGAGGTCAGAAATATCTAAAACTGGCAGGACTCTGACCCTCAAGGAGCAGGAGTGAGGAAGCCTGGGTTAGAGAGAGCTGGTTTGTTGGCACAAGGGAAGCAGCAACGACATTGAATAATAGGCAGGGAAATTAAGAAGAGGAGACGCAGGAAAAAACACAATTCCAGATAACACAAACCAAGACAAAATCATAATGGAGAAAAGATCAGTTCAAGTGTCAACACGAGCACAGAGAATGACACTGACTCGTACCATGCACATTACTGTAACTATCATGTGATGCTTTGCTAAGATTGGTTAAATCTTGGTTGTTATTGAAGAATGTGTACTTTTAAAAGTCAACATGACAAAGATGGGTAAACAGGAGACATCTTTTTGTGTCTTTCTTCCACCAAGCTCTTTTCTTCAAGGCATTCAAAGGGTTTAAGAGATGACAAAGGCTATCTTGCCAAAGCCGCACTTGACCTATTTTAATCACCCCTTGTTGGTCTCCGGAGTGGCAACATGTGGTGGTTAATGCCGACCCCTATCAGCTAGCAAATGATGGATTCAGCAGAAGAATAAACCAGAACCTCATTCTTGCTGTCTAAATCCTTACAACAAATCCCAAGGGGATATTATTATTATTTTTTTGAGTAACATCATCATAACCCCTGTGGAGAACACCAACCACTGTGTTGGTTCTTGTCCTCTAACATCAACTGAAGCTGAGATCCAATCCCTCTTGTATACAGACGTACGAAATACACCAATTAGTCAACATTCAAATTCATGATAGATGCACACGTGCAACAGAACATGGTAGTGGAATTCTATCATATAAAGACATTTGAAAAATCTGCAATTGATATTCCCTATAGACATACAATGAATTATTCTTTCGAAAACGTACAATACGGGTATTTAAAATAGAAAAAAGATTCATTATTTCTACCATTCTTTTTTTTCTCTCCTGAATAAACAAGTTTGTCTTGCTGGTGCGCTGTTTTGCTTTGACTTAAGGATTAGAAGTGATCTTAATTTTCAGTCTTTATCCTCTTGTTCTTAATTCCATTTAAATGCTTGTCTGAATACAAGGCCTTATAGCCTACTTTTTTTTTTATCTCACTTCATTAACATGTTGCTGCATTCCCCACTGAGAGACAACAAATTGGTCATCCTCTGTGTGTTGGGTTAAGAAACATTGGACACTTTTAGTGCCACGACATCCGGCCTCTGGCCCCTTTTAGCTACATTTAGACTGATTTTACACGGCATGCTATAAGTGGTAAAATGAGAGTAAGTTCTTTAGTATACCTATACAGGGGGGCTGTATGATTGAAAACAGTCCATTCTTTATACGCCATTGTCAACTACAATAACCATTTTATTAAACTAGGGCTCGACAGATTAATCGCCCGCCGATCATAATCGGCCGATTATTGCCCTTCAAACACCCGCCAAAACAATTATTTTCCCCTTAAAACTTTATAAACGTTATGAAAGAAAACCAAAGTTTCCAACGCTGTGAAAGTATCCTGTATGCACCATTTTGCTCGCATAGCATTAACAACTAGCAAGTGGGTAGTGTATGTCATTCTGGTTATTCTGCTGTCCCCCAAGCGTCTTCTAAACTGTTTAATGACAACCCAGTTGGAGTTAACTGTAAAACTAAACACACAACTATAAGAATAACATCCACTGTATATTTAAATACAAAACATCCTTCGTTTTTAAAACATTGCTAGCCTAGCGCTAATGCTAAAAGCGAAGGGAGGATCCCATTCGACTTCGAGAAAGTTTTTCCTTCAAATAACGAAAATTCACACACAAATGCTGTGGGAACACATACTCACAGGTCAAAAAGCACAGGAACAGTCAGTATTTGTTCTTATTGTTTTTTTCAGTTGCTATTATTTGAATACAGTATATTCTATTCTTATTTTACTTTCTTATTTTTATTTTGTCATTGTCCTTTCAAGTTATATTTAAAGTTGATATTTCAAGGATTCAAAGAATCCTCAATTCCAAAAATTCAAGGATGCAAACATCCAAGGATTTTGCTGTTGTTGTCTTAACACACATTTCCACATGACATGGCACGAAATACAATCCCCGAGGTTAGCGCAGTAAGTTTCAAGAGTAATAAAGTAATAAAAATGCAAGAGGCTTGAATTTCATATATTATTTACAACATAATTTGTACTTGACAAAAACAAAGTGCAGGGATGAATGGGCATGACGCTACGATGACACTTTTGGGTAGTTGAGCAGCTTTAATAGTTGAATAAATACTAAGTTTTTAAATCACAAATTGTTTTAATCATGATTTCGATCTCAATCAAATAATCTTGATTGCTATTTTCCAGCCCCATATACAGTACAGCAAATGTAAACAAATAATAATGGTTTTATTATTGACACATAAATCTATACAATAATCTTGTATACTTCATGAAATTTGTTGAAAAGGTCATACTTTGGACTTGTCATTCAAAGCAGAGTAAATCTTAATAGCGAAGGTTTTTGCGCAAGTGACGCCCATTGAAAAGGAAATAGTTTAAAAATAATCGGCCAATTAATCTGTATTTTTTCTGCCAAAAATCGGTATCGGCATCAGCCTAAAAAAATGCATATTAAACTGTTATTCTCTGATAGTATCTACACAAAATGAGCATGAAGGGCAGCAGCTCATCCTAAAGGAAATCATACATCACATCCACATTGCATTGTGCATCCATATTGTCCGCTGAGTGTAAACACTAAAGTTACCATATTTCGGAATCAGACAAGTTATGTGTGTTTGTGGTTCAAATATGCTAATATACCTCACAGTATTCTTGAGTTCCAAAATTATTGATAGCCAGTTGAAAGTTCAGTATAAGCAAGTGAAAAGTCACAAAGATGCCAGTGAGTAAATGGAAATTAGACACAGTGAGAAAATAATTGGAAATGCCGTTTACGATTTGCATTTAGATGAGGATATTTTCATTTTGCGCTGGATAATGTTATGATGTGCCCTGTGGGGAATAGTGGAGGTGTGAGAGAGTGAGCAGTGCTGACTGAGCATGGTTCAGTGTAACACACACATTGTTCATTCAAATTCATATAGTCATCATGAACCTAGTGAATGTGAATGCTGTGAGATAATACTGCAAAAAAAAAAAAGGCTTAGTAGGGTTAGTAGCCTCCTTATTTAAATGAAGTTTCTCTTCCTGGATTGTTTTTGTGTTTTGTGTCTTTGCTTTCATAGAAAGGCAACCAATAAAATAATATTCTCCTCTCCATCTGCGCACTGCTCCCTGCTGTGACCTTTCACCCTTTTCTGCCTAATGATCTGACTTGCCTCTATATCTCCCTTCAGTACCTCTCCCTAGTTTCCCAGGGGATCACAAGGTTGAGGACTCTGAAGGAGGAGTGCCCTTTCTGGCTGCTTTGTATCTGTTCAACTCCACCTTTGTCAGCCTTCTTCCAATGGTTTCTCTTTCTTTTCTCACTTTCCTTCTTCTCTTCCTGCTTTATCTGTCTCCTGGTTACCTCTCGACTATCTAAATCTCCCAAAAGGACCAATGTGAATAAGCAATGCTGCTCTCTTTACCCTGAGGGTGGAAGAATACTGATATTGGTGAAAGGAAAGGGCTAAACTATGGAGACGTGTCTCTGTAATGGGGAAACTATCGTAAAAAGGCACAAAGCCTTTTCCAAACAGACAAACACATCAGTATGAAAATTGGCTTCAATTTAGACTAGAGGTAGATAGAAGAGGGAAAAAGATATTCTGGCAAGTTTTATAGTTGTGTTTCATTCAATAACTGTAGTAAATAAATGTCATGAATGTGAAATTTGTTTGACTTGGCAAATTAAAAAATACAGGCTTTCCCTTTTAGTAACCAATCATGGGCCGCACCCCAGTGTGGTTCCTCATTAAACGGCCTGAATCAATGTCGCATCTTGGCCTGGGGGGCGGAATAAACATTCCTATTAGCTGTTAACAAAGAATCCCAGATATGGAACCATGCTTGTGTTCATGGCTGAAGACAGTCAGAGATTATCCGTCTGCAAATACATGGAGGTCTGAGATGCCCTTTGTACCACACAACAGAGGGCATTTTATGGACAAGGATCTGATCCCCTTGACTGGTGTGCAGCTAAAGCTATGTAATCCCAAATTATTTAACCAGATTACTAGAGCATGAGGAATATTTGACTTTTGAATTATGTATGAGGTTTATGTCTTGAGATATCATTTCTAGTGTATGTGTGATTATGTCTCTTTAAAGCTGAAAACCTGTCCTTCAGTAGGTCTTCAGTCAACTGGAAGCAAATGACTACATTTCAGCCATGTTTGATTTGAATTCCCATACAAACTGATGTCATCAATCAACAACACTCTTGTAGATGTGGATATGCTGAGCATGACTTGAGCGCTATACTCCAAATCAAACAGAATACTGTTAACTAGTGAAAATGTAGCTCAAGGGATTGCAACTCATCTTTGCAAAAGTAAATAAATAAGTAATCATTAAATGCATATTTGCTGCGTTGTGTCTTTGTAGATCTAAAGAAAGCCTATGATAGGATACCCAGAGAGAAACTGTGGTTGTGCATGGGGAGTGTTAAGTGGCTGTATGTTAGAATTAGGGATGCACCAAAATAAATTTTTGGGGCCGAAACCGAAAATGAAAAATGCTTGGCTGAAAACCGTAACGCTGAGAAAAAAAAGGCAATTTTTTAAAATTATCATTGCATTTATTATAATTAATTAGAATTATAATATTATTGTAAAATATTTAGGCCTATTTAACAGGAAAATTTTACAAAGCACAATATAAATTGAAATGCGTCCACACTACAGACATCAGTTGGCGAATGGTACATTAAACACCAAACGTGGGGTGAGTGACTAAGCATTTTCTGGCGGTTCTTGGTTGCAATTTATGGTCAATGTACAGTAGTTCACACCGGCGGGCAGGGATGTGTGCGGTGCGGTGCGGTGCGGTGCGGATGACGCATTTGTAGGCTATTTGGAGCGGGACACGGTGAGGCCCACTTAAAATCGGCACATTCACCAACATATAAAAAAATAAATACATTTCTCCGCACCAGCCAATCGCCTTTGGGAACGGACTGCAAAGTCACACACGTCGTCCTGTACAGATCACCCGGAGATAGTGGTAAGTGTTTAGTTGTTTAAAACTGTTGATAACAATAGTGCTATCATTAGCTAAATTATTTAGCACGGCCACCAGAATGCAAGTGAAAAAGTGGAAGCGCTCGAGGGGCTAAAAAGGAAAAATGGAATGCGCTGCAGGAGAAGAGTGGCTTGCCTGTAGTGCCGTACTCTGCAGCGCTCTCTTTTTTGACAGTTTACCAAGCGACCCGACCCTCACCTTCTCCAGTGCGCACAATGAAGCTGCCTGTAGCGAGGCGGACACTCACCCCCACGTTTGGTGATTAATTCAAGCAGACGCTTCTTTGCAGTGTTTTTTTGCTTGCGTCACCACAACATTCTCTTTTGGCCATTTTCTTTTGTCTTTAATTTTATCTTGGCCGAATGCCGAAAAGGCATATTTTTGCCATTTTCGGCCGACAATTTTCGGTGGCCGAATATTCGGTGCATCACTAGCTAGAATAGTACAGGACAAATTTGAGGGCAGCAGTGCCCATGTAAGGCTGCACCTTTACTACACTACATTTCACAAATAAAATGTAAGGTTTTAATTGGATACGTTCCCCTTACCAACTTTGTTATTCATTTCTACTTTGTACATATTAAAATCAGCATACATTGTTTGATGATGTGATGCCTAAACTGTAGAGCACAAAGTGCAAGAATATAGTCATGCCCGTCCTGAGGATAGGGATACTGTTAATTAAAGCAGTCATTAGGAACAGTGACGCTTGGTGAGCTTTATTCCTGGTGAGGCCACGCTGTTCAATCTGACAAGAAAAACAAACAAACATTTAACATAAAGTCAAGTTTATTATTGTTGCTGTTTTTTTCCCCTGATTTCTCTTTTATAAAATGAAAAAGCATTATCTTCATATGAAAAAAATATGAAACCCTGATTATTACCCAGATACCCGTTATTATAACTGCATGTCTGATGTTTCTAACAAACTCATTTGTGTCAAAGTCGGTAAAGAATTATGATGATCACCGGGGCACCTTTTCAAGATGACGGCTAAGTCTGCACATCAACCAGCCGAGGCTTACCCCCAGTCCCATTACTCCCTCTTCACCCTGGATCCTTTGTCTTGTTTATCTCTCTCCTCTCCCTTCTACTTCTTTGAGTTAGGGCAAAGACAAAAAAAAAAACGTACAATGCTATCCGTAACGACGTAACAGAAGCGACAATACTGAGCGTTTACCAAAACACGCAATTTCTGTCAAAGCATAGAACATTCGATAAAACCACTATCATTACTATGTATGACATTCCATAAATATCAACATACTTACATTTATGTGTCTCCTGCTTTTTGTTATTTCCTAGTGTCGCCATTGCTTCCGCCATTGCTTCCACCTGTGTTGCAGACGGGGCGTGACTGTAGTTAGGGAGAAACTAGGGAGGTCGGCGTCTATATATAATTATATAATTGGGAAACTCCTTCGTCATCGTGAACGCGTATTACGAGCGCTGAAAGACAAGACGATCGGTAAGGGGCGGTATTAGAATTAAGCCTAATCTCGTGGCTATGTATTGGAAAGTGCTGCGCTTCGTCTACATACAGTCCCTGACAAAAGTCTTGTCGCTTATCCATTTTGTAGAAACACCAGCTTATAACCTGACTTTTAATTAACCCATTGGTTTTGGAAATTGCTCATATAAAAGCTAAAACCCTCCCAAATGATGTTTAATATAAAAAAAATAAATTTGCTTCACTGAAGAAATTTTGATCATTTAATGAACACAGAAAGGTCAGATTTTGGCAAGACAAAAGTTTTGTTACCTACAAAAAGTCATGTGAAAATGGAACAAATAATTGACTTCAAATACAAAAAAAAGTTACATAACATCAGATAGTGAAGTAGTGGTGCTGTGAGATCCATATCTAATATCTTGTATGACTTCCATGAGCTTGAAGGACTGCATCCATGCGGTTCGGCAATGATTCATACAAGTAATCAGGAATAGCAAAGAAAGCAGTCTTACATGCCTCCCAGAGTTCATCAAGATTCTTTGGTTTGGTCTTCCATGCTTCCTCTTTCATTCTACCCCATACATGCTCAATGATGTTCATGTCTGGCCAGTCTTGGAGCACCTTGATCTTCTTCGCCTTGAGGAACTTTGATGTAGAGATGGAAGTATGTGATGGAGGGCCATCCTGCTGCAAAATTTGACCCCTTTTATGGTTGGGAATGTAAAAGATAGCCAATACGTCTTGATATTTTAGGCTATTGATATTGCCTTCCACCCTGCAAATCTCTTGAAGGCCCCATACTGGATGTAACCCCAGACCATGATTTTTCCGTCACCAAACTTAACTGTTTTCTGGGCAGAAGGTGGATTTCTCTGATGAATCTTCGGTTGAATTACATCACAGCCACCGCAAATATTGCAGAAGACCTACTGGATCCCGCATGGATCCGAGATACACCCAGAAAACAGTTAAGTTTAAGTAATACTAGCCCAAAGCAACTGTCTAATGTGCGGGTCCGCACACTTTACTACTGTACATGGATAAGCTTCTCCTGGTCTGCTTGAAGCATGCAACCCCTCAATCTGGATATGTATTCCAGCTGTTAAAGACTGTTTTAGTGATTGATTTGATATGACTAGCTCAGGTTAGATCTGACTTAATCAGTACCCACGTTTTTGGACTTGGTGTTTGGAATGGTGACTCCAAGTGTTTACTAACAGCAATCCTCTTCGTTGCTTTGTTTTGGTTTTGTTGAAGACAATTCTGGTTCATCCAGTCATTAATTAGTTTTAGACATTGAACCTTAATTGAATTGTTGTCATTTAGGGACATTGATAAATATAGCTGCATATCTGCTTAGCCATGTTAATTAGCATTGGCAGAATTTGACCCAAGGGGAGCATATACACTAGGCTGAACAAAAGAGGTCCAAGGACTGACCCTTGAATGACCCCCACAAGTTTCAAAGCTTCCAATATTCACAAAATAACTAATTTCCTGCATCTAGGACATTAACTATTTTAGGACTGAACATCTTTAGCAGATAAAAGCACATGCTCACTGTTCATATTCAACAAGGAAACGGTGAGTAATTCTGCGAGAACATAATTAATTGCAGCATCCATTCGTCTGTTAGGTTTGTTTGTTTCCCCCCACCATCGGCGCTTATTCATTTTGTCCTGCCTAAACAACGCCTGATTGGTCCGATCGGAAAAAGATCGGCTGCAAACGTATCAGCGGGAGTGGTACAAGATGTATTCTCCGGAGTTTCTGAACTCACAAATACCACGAGAATTCATCTTGCTGGCAAGGTTATTTAGTCATACCCAAGTTTCCAACCTGTTAAACAGTACAGTATGTTATGATCTGAGTTGCGTTTGAGTTTAGTTTATTAAAAGAACAGTGTGCAGTAACTAGTCCTATCAAAGTTAAAGTGTTAACTAATTAATTAATCACAAAAAATTATGTATTTATGCAGATTAATCACACTATTAATTTTGACCGCAGATGATCCTTTAGCGGACAGCGGATGGTTACGTTAAAGGTAGCACAGGTTGTGTTTGAGTACTGTACATGCATTAAACTAAAGTATTTAATAAATGTTTGCATATGACATTCAGAATATTTTTACATGTCAAACTATTGGGGTAATTTTCCGCCAATTTCAAATTATGCAAGTAATTAACTGATTAGAAAAAGAGGAGGATGAGCGTATGCACTGTGCAGTGGATAAAAAATACGTCCTCATAACATTAAAGGTTGAAAGAATTGACACATAGCAGGTGCTCTTTAAATTTGGCGGGCCAAATTGTTGATAAAAAAGGCTTTTTAATTAATTGATTAATCGTGATTAATTAAAATTATAAAATTTGATTCATCTGATTGAGAAATGTAATCGTTTGACAGCTTTAGCAGTAACATTAAAAAGATGGCTGCACCAGATTTAGCACAATGCTAGTTTCCATCTGTAGTCCCCATAAAATACAAAGCAAGTTAAAATTACATACAAACAACATACAAAGTACCATATACTACTAATCTACTGCATCACACGCTGTGTTATATATAATCTCTGAAAAACCCGCGATACAGCAAGGTACAATCCAAGATAAACTCCATAATATATAAATTTGTGACCCAAATACAAATCAGCGATATAGTGAATTCACTATAAGTGATCCGGGAAGTAGCGAGGGACCACTGTATTGCAAATGGGGGGAGAAAGAGAGATTTATACCATGTTTCTTTATAAAATGCCCATTTTCTGTCACATTGATTAACATTTTAATCATATATATTTTTATATACTGTAAACCATTGACAAAAAAACAGGCATGCACAAAAAAATCTGCTGCTATATTGTATTAACCTTTTCATATGAAATATTCCAATTTGATTCTTTTTTTCCTTTAATATTTATATATTAAAAAATATATATATGTTGGTTTTTAGTAAGTAAAGTAAAAAGTAAAAATACATTCATAATTGACTTAGTTATCACACTTCAAGAGCAGAGCCCATTTAGTGCTCAGATACCACAAGACTAGTAAAAAAAAAAAAACTCACGGGTTGTAGAAGGCTTACTCAAGTAATACACTACAAGTTGGCTTAAACTGCAACCAAAGCTATTTTCTGAAAGTACTTTTTACTCAAGTATTGTTTTCTGGCAATTTATACAAGACTGATTATTAGGGCCAAGATACAGTAGATATGAACCTGCTTTGCCAAGGCAAGGTGTAATGTATTGACTGGTAAATGCCATTTATTAAGCATGTTTAACATTGTAAATGTATTCTGATATTTCATTTTCTCAGATAGATGCAAAACTCAATAACGATAAATTGAAAAATAAAATACTCTAAGGTACAAACATAGAAAATAACATAATAATTTGTAAATATTTTGTTGTGAGAATGTTGATAATGATGTCCACATTTCATACAGTGCATTTCAACTGCACCAGGCACGTGGCCAGCTATCAACAAGACCGCAATCATGGTTTTTGGGTCACAAGCTGTAATGGCAGAGCAGTGTTCAGTCCACACACATAAGCGCTGTGCCAATACACTATTTACACGGAGCAACACTGCAGAAAAGATAGATAATTTTCTGACCACCAGATGTGTTGCCTTTCGCCAACAACACTACACAGTAAGCCACACGCCTGAGAGGAAAGAGTTAGGGGTGGATGGAGTAGATGCGGGAGAAACAGATCTAGAGGAGAACAGAGACAAATAGAGGCAGATAAAGAGACAGAGTGAAAAGTAATCACTTAAAGGTCTGTCGGTATCAGTCTGACTTGCTCACTGTCCTGCAGCCAAGATGAATGCAATATGCAGGGATGACCGATGAACACAATTTCAGCAGTGACCTCAAGGGGGGCGGAGGGTCTAAAACAGTGTGAGTGTGGAAATACGTTGACTGTTTGCAACTGCATTCTTACTGCTCTGCTGTTGAATCTCACTTGATTGTTAGCTAGATTATCATTTGTTTCGGATTACTCTTCTAAATTGTCTACAGTCATACATACAAAAGATACCACTCATTGATGCGGTTCATTAACATTAGTTCAAACATCTACTTAGACAATAGAATGGCATGATTGATACAAGTGAAAGGTCACAGTGATGACACGGGAAGTCACATGCATTCACAAGATGTTTATGGCTTTTTGTATGCCAAAGGTCAAAGCTTAACTTAACTGTCAATTACGCTTGTTACATTTTTTCTACAAAATGCCACAATATATTGAAAGGCAAGACATATCCTCACAAAATGTGAATGGTAGTGTTGGGGTAGCAGATGTGCTCTCAATACTGATGCCCATGAGCCTTAGCTACTGAATGCAATGATCTGGAAATTCAGAGATGTGAATCCAGGCTGGAGCCAATTTAGAAGTCTTATAATTACAATTTTTCCAGACAGTTATTCATGTTATTGTACCTGTCGGATACTGGGTTGAATCAGACTATTGACATGTAGAAGACCTATATATGTGTTGTCTGATAATGTACAAGAGTTTAATAATTGAACTAAAAACCTGTAGACTTTCTTTTAACATTTGGCAGTTGTCAACTGAGTCTGCACAGCGAACTTGCTCTTCTGCTCTAGTTCACCTTCTGATTTGGAGCTCATTGCTTCTCCGGGGCAGCACTGAAGGTACAGCACAAATGGTGTATTCCTCTGGGCTTGATGGATGAGAGATGACACAGTATACATGTGTGGTACTTTTGCCTGCATGAATCATATTGCGCTCAACTCAAAACAGGGAGGATGTAGGCCAATACCAGCTGTGCACATATTGTTTCTGGTTCATCCCACAGAATAAACAATCATCACTGGACTGAAATGCTATCATTTTCATATATTGTGGATGATTATAGCAGCATTTCCATACCAATAACATCACTTACCCAACATGATAGTAAAACATTTAATTGTGTAAACTGATTTAAAATGTTATATCATGGAACAATGGGTCTATATTTCCTCTCAAACTGTAACAACACTCATAACTTAACATTGAAATGTTCACAAGACATGCCTTTTGAATTTGCACATTTTGTTTCACATTAATTTTTTCATTTTTTGTTTATTATGTTGGGGAGACTGGGGACAATTGAAACTTTTATGGCATTTATGTCTCTAACCTTGGGTGTTCAAACTCATAAATGGCACGGAAAAAACCTGGGCAACACAATCAGAAAATGCATGGCTTAAATATCTCAAATACAAGGAGTGAAATGTTACAAATGACCACATGGTTCAGGTCAGTTGTAAAATACATTGGGGTGAAATGTATTTTGTTCAAAACATTTAAACACAATAGTTTTTGGTTCTACAGAGTATAGGACTTAAAATACACTAACATGAATCTTTATATAAATACAATTGTACAGAAGGTGCCACTGTACACTTGCTACAACAAATTTTGTTAGCGTATTTTATTTTTCACCTTCCCAGAACACATTTTCTGCACTCCTTCCAGTGTCAACTTGACACGTGTGTCAGTTATTGCTGTAGCTATTGGTAAGGGTCACAACAGTTGAGCTAAAGTTAAGACAGTGTTTCAGCAGACAGTGTTTCTTCAGTAGACACAGTCATTTTTTATTTATTTTTTTAGCTTAGTTCATTGTAGTAGACAGACAAAAGCTTGGTTGGTGGCTTGGGTTGTTTATTTGCTAGATATAGACCTGGAGGATCTGTTACTTAATTGTGAAGGTGCAAACTCACCCTCAAATGTGGCTGGATAGTATGGCCAATTGTGTTTCCAATAAAATTGGAATTTGTACTGATACAATTCAAGTCAAATTAAGCTTGTAGTAAATTGTCCAATTTAATAAATGTTGCAACTTAACTCCAGGCAAGTTTGTTACAACTGTTCCTGGGTGCATTAGCAATGAGCTAGCTTGGTTTAGAGCCAACAGCTAAAACATTACACCAATCAATCTCAATGTAATGTAGCTAAACGGACACATAATTAACATGATATGGTTCAGATAGTGGATGGATGGATAGCTGGCTGGCTGGCTGGATGGATTGATGGCTGGATGGATGGATTGATGGCTGGATGGATGTTTATTGGGTTCAACTACAAAGCCGTTTTATAAGTTATTTCTGCCCTCCAACACACATGATTCATTATCAGGCTTTTGCAGATTTTGCTGATGAGCTGATTAAATTAATCAGGTGTGTTGGAGGGCAGAAATATCTCAAATCTGCAGGTCTCCGGCCACCCGAGGACCAGGACTGGGGTGGCCTGGACTAAACCAAGCATGTGCAATGTGAATCAGGTGATTCCTTAGTTGCTTCTGATTGGAACAATTGCAAGTGTTACAAGCAACATGTGTTAGAACTGTCCCCAGTCTCCTATAGGGGAAATATCATGGTGTTAAATGTACATTTGCACAATAGTTAGGCCTACATGTATTATTCACGTGATTAAGTAATTTTTAAACATGAGCCGTGTTGAGCTGTAGCTGAGCTGCAGTAAGCCCAAACTGCCTGAAAATGTTAGTGCTGCAGTACAGGCATAATTTAGTTCATATCCTACTTTTCATTCACTGAGCATCTAGTAATTTCATTGCCTGCAAGAATATTGGCAGTTATAAAAGTAAAGGTATATGCTCTGCCACTTAAGGTTTTCTCTTAAAGCTTGTAAACCAACCACATGCTCTGTTATTTATTTCAAACATCAACTCAATATCAACCAGTGTTGGGAACGTTCCTATAAAAAAGTAATTAGTTATAGTTACTCATTACTTGCTTTAAAAAGTAACTGCATCAGTAATTGAATTACTTCATAAACTCCTTACCAGGCAAAGTAATTATTTTCACTACTTTATATATCAAATAATTTGGATTTTTATTATCATTATTATTATTATTATTATTATTCATCCATCCATTTTCTTAACCGCTTAGTCCTCAAAGTCATTTCACACTAAAAACACCACAGTGCCAATGCCAGTGACACCTGCACTGTCCAATGGCATCCAATAACATCCATCCATCCATTTTCTAAACCACTTGTCCTCATAAGGGTCGCGGGGGGCGCTGGAGCCTATCCCAGCTGGCTTCGGGTTGTCACGGTTGCGCAGTGGAGGACCCAAATGCAGGAAGGTAGGAGAGCTATGGCAGGGATGCAGGTAACTTAATTTTAATCAAAAACAAGAAAACACAAGATCACGCCAGAGGGCGGAAAAACAGAGAGGAGTGTGGAATACAAAGTAGATCCACGGAAAAACGCTACTAGTCAAAACACTAGTGGTGTCCACAACACCCGGAAAGATTGCAGCTAGAACGGTAGCAGAATCACGTCAGGTCTGGTGAGTAGCGTCACGGAGTAATAACCCGACACTCTTCTCTGTTGCAGCCAGGCTTTTATTTTGGCCTGATGACCTAATGGGCAGCAGGTCTGTTTGGCAGGATCCGCCCTCCAGCTGTTTCCCCAGCAACTGCAAGGGAAAACAGAAACAGCTGAAAACTAAACATGACAGTACCCCCCAACTAACGAACGCCCCCTGGCGGACCACCTAGCAGAGAAGGGTGCGACGAATGGAAGTCTCGGATAAGCGACTGGTCCAGAACCCAGGAGCGGGGGATCTACTGGTGGTCCTCTAGACCGTACCCCTCCCAGTCAACCAGAAACTGCATCCCACTGCCACGCTTTCGAGAGTCCAGTATGGCCCTAACCGTGTAAACAGGCTGACCGTTGATGACCAGGGGAGGCGGTGGGGGCGCGGACGGCGGACACAATGGGCTGGCAGAGACAGGCTTGAGCAAGAATGTGTGGAAGACTGGGTGCACCTTGAGAGTGGGAGGCAAGTTGAGCCGAACTGCCACAGGGTTGATCACTTCAATTTTAATCAACTTCAAACGGGCCGATAATCCGAGGCCCCAGCTTCTTGGAACTCCCAGCTAACTGTAGGTCCCGAGTGGAGAGCCATGCATTCTGTCCCAGTTGGTAGGACAGCGCTGGGATCCGGTGCCTGTCCACGAGTCGCCTGTTGCGGTCCATTGTGCGGCACAGGGCTTTCCTGGCGTCCTGCCAAACCCTGCGAGCCCGGCGGAGGTGGATATGGACCGAGGGAATGGCAACCTTGCCCTCCTGGGAAGGGAACAATGGGGGTTGATAGCCATAAGCTGTGTTGAACGGGGACAAACCTGTGGCAGAGCAAATGAGGGTGTTGTGGGCGTATTCGATCCATGGAAGGTGGGACGCCCACGAGGAAGGATGCTGATGGCACACACATCGGAGCGCCGCCTCCAAGTCCTGGTTAGCTCTCTCCGTTTGCCCAACTTATTGGGGATGATAGCCCGAAGACAGGCTAGCAGTAGCTCCCAGTGATGACATAATCAAAACGTGTCAAGAACAGGGCCCAGCGTGCTTGACGAGGATTGAGTCTCTGAGCGGACCGTAGGTACGCCAAGTTTTTGTGGTCCGTGAAGATCTGGAAGGGTTCAGCCGCACCCTCCAGCCAGTGCCTCCACTCCTGTAACGCCAAAATGATGATTAGCAGCTCACGGTTGCCCACATCGTAGTTGCGGTCCGCCTGGTTGAGCCGACGAGAGAAGTAGGCGCAGGGATGCAGCCTCTGGCCCGTTCGCCTGTGTGCCGCTGCAGCCCCTGGGCCGTTCACCTGTGTGCCGCTGCAGCCCCTGGCCCGTTCGCCTGTGTGCCGCTGCAGCCCCTGGCCCGTTCGCCTGTGCCGCTGCAACCCCTGGCCCGTTCGCCTGTGCCGCTGCAGCCCCTGGCCCGTTCGCCTGTGTGCCGCTGCAGCCCCTGGCCCGTTCGCCTGTGCCGCTGCAGCCCCTGGCCCGTTCGCCTGTGTGCCGCTGCAGCCCCTGGCCCGGTCGCCTGTGTGCCGCTGCAGCACCTGGCCCGTTTGCCTGTGTGCCGCTGCAGCCCCTGGCCCGTTTGCCTGTGTACCGCTGCAGCCCCTGGCCCGTTCGCCTGTGCCGCTGCAGCCCCTGGCCCGTTCGCCTGTGTGCCGCTGCAGCCCCTGGCCCGTTCACCTGTGTGCCGCTGCAGCCCCTGGCCCGTTTGCCTGTGTGCCGCTGCAGCCCCTGGCCCGTTCGCCTGTGCCGCTGCAGCCCCTGGCCCGTTCGCCTATGCCGCTGCAGCCCCTGGCCTCTACGCCTATGCTCTCGTCCTGGTCCCACTACCATGTTTGACTTTTGTTTAGGACGTCTGGGATCCGTCCCTTGAGGGAGGGGTTCTGTCATGTCTGGGGCTCTGGTTTTGGTTGTGTGTCTCTATTGGTCTTGTGTGTGGTCCTGCCCTTCCTCGTGTTGACCAATCCGTGCCCTCAGCCACTTGTGTCTTGCCCCAGGTGTGTCTTGTTATCTCGTTAGTTTGTGCGTATTTAGTTCCCTGGGTTTGGTCAGTCCTTGTGGGATCATTGTTGCTTGTCGCTGTCACCTCTGGTGTTCTGTTTGTTACTTTGATTTTGGATCTTTTCAGATCTTTGTTTATTTAATGCTAACCAGTATCCCCGTTAGTGCTTTTTGTAAAATAAAGTATGTCAGTATAACCTACATTCCTGCCGTGTTTCTCCTGCCTCCCTGCATTTGGGTCCTCCACTCCGCATTCGTGACAGACTCAACTCTGCACCGTGACAGACCGTAACACGGGTAGTAAGCGGGGTACACCCTGAAATAGTTGCCAGCCAATCCAGGGAACAACCATCCACACAAACAATCACACCTCGGGACACTTTAGAGTGTTCAATTAACCTGACATGCATGTCTTTGGAATGTGGGAGGAAACCGGAGTACATGGCGAAAACCCACGCAAGCACGGGGAGAACATGCAAACTCCACCCAGGAAGGCCGAAGCCTCGGACTCGATCTCACGTCCTCTGCACTGGGAGGCGGACGCGCTAACCAGTCACCCACCGTACCACCCATTATTATTATTATTATTATTATTATTATTATTATTATTATTATTATTATTATATTACAAGTAATTCAAATTATGTCCAGGCCTATATAGGGTGTTTTAATTTATTTTTGCAAATATTTATGTCACACAAATGCCTCACTCCATAAAGGCCTCACTCCATAAAGACTACTACTCCTAATAATAATAATAATAATAATGATAATAGTAATAATAATAATAATAATAAGTCATTACATTTTGAGTGGTGATGTATTATTATACTATTTTTACTACAACAATATAAAATAAATACTTTATATATGGTGATTTGTGGCACATATGTCATCTACAGGTAATTTCTAATTTGTAGACAGTCCTAACCAGTCTCTCCAGGATTTCATGGGCATTTTTTATGATTGTTGCAGGCTAACATAATCAATAATATACAAAAGAAATTGCTAATGCTATGAAATATACAGTGCTTAATGCTATCCTGGCCAAAATCATTGCCATAACTACTTCTCCATTTCCTCCTCGAAATCATCAGCTTCCACTTGATCGCTCTGAAAAACTTTTGTACACTTTCAAGAGTATGGTGATATATCTTCAGTTTATAATTCTACACATTTAAAGACATGTATAATGATTGATTTACATCAGAAAACTGCCTAACTCTAGGCATGCCTCAATCACATTCAAATGTTATATAACTGTTCACCAATTACTACAGACCTCGACTCCATCCCCTCCGGCAGTGTGATTTGCCGAGACTGGATATTTATTTCAACACTTTCTGTCTAACACTTGAAAAAGGAGAAATACAATTGTTGGCGCTATTAATTACACGAGGCGAGCGTGTCACTATGACTTACCAAACACCGGTATCTTGTTCTTTATCGTTGTTATGGTGCTTGTTATTTTGATTAATGTCACTCATGTCAAAGTTGTCAAACCCGAATCACTTTCAGGTGAGGGACATGGACTATTGCTAAAATGATAAGCCTTAAGGAAGGAAGACACGTCCAGAAGGAAGACACGTCTGTCACGTCGTGACACGCTTTCCGCGGCACCTCCAAAATTAAAGTCACTATAGATTTTAGCTGTCGAGATACTTCTATTGTGACGAGGCCCGATAACAACAGTGCCTCTAACTGTGCGCAAATGACATTTTCAGACCAACATTTCCGCAAAAAAGCAACACGACTACGCAACGTCTTTTAGCATACTTCGAGCTTTGATACTAATAAATGAATTGTAACGCAAAGCATTTTACATACAATAAAGATAACGGCATTTCAAATATAGAGAGCATAATTAGTTAATTAGTCCGTTTATGAAGAAAAAAACGGATTTACCTAATGCTAGTTAGTTTAAGGCCGTTATTCCCAACACTGATATCAACCAACCAACCGACATCCAGTGATTACCACAGAATAAATAATGAGCAGTGAATAGGCGCCTTCGGGTAAGTCCGGCAAACCTCGGCAATTTCCATGGTGGCCATATTGTTTTGTTGAGAGAAGATTTGCTTCCATGTTCATTTCAAATTCATATTGCGATAGATTTTGACAAATAAACATGCAATGAATGATGGATCATTAAAAAAAAAAAGACATCAATTGTCCAAGTTTGCTCTACTACGATTAATGAACGAATGGGAACATATGTCAAAATGTATGGCTTTCCTAATCCAGAAAAAAGAGAGAGAGCATAACTTTGTGGTTAAGTTTTAGTTTCTTTCTTTTGTGTTTTAGTTTCTTTCTTTTGCGATTCGAAGATGTGAATTCATTTAGGCATTAACAATGTCTTCTTCCAGTGCTTCAACTTCTTAAATGGACTTTCACACTATTCTTGTTAATATTGTTTAGTATCACAAACTATGTAAATTGTTGCCCATTCGGCATCCATTGCAGTCTGATCATCCTGGAAGAGGGATTACCACATTTGCGATCCCTTCTCAAGGTTTCTCATTTTTCCCCTGATGTTTTTTTTTAGTTTTTCCCCTGCCCTCTTGTGGTTCGATCAGGGGATGTCGTTGAATTTGTCAACTGTGGGCATGTGAAGCCCTTTGAAACTCTTGTGTGATTAAGGGCTATATAAATAAACTTGACTTGAATTGAAGATATGGAATCTGCTGATTGCCATCAACACCAATTCAAAGGTTTCATCTTGAGGAGATACAAAATAATGTTTGTTTGTATATCTCTGAAAGTGTTGTAAGGTCACTCGTTAAGGGAATGGGAAAGTATCAACTTTGTGAATTATGTGTTGTTTCTTTGTCCTCCCCTTTACTTCCTGATGATTATTTGTTTGTGCGTACTAGTTCAAAGAAAACTGCTTGACTCACGTCTATCAAAACCCAAGGGCAGTTGTACGAGGCTTACTTTCAGTATGTACTCCTCCAGTCCATGCCAGAGCTACATTAATTCTGTCATTTTATGATACTCATAATATAATGTCGATATACCAATCCTTGTTCAAAAAATGCGCTCAATATTCATTATGTCATATAATTTTCAATGACCGTCCGATAATTGGTAAAAAGGGTGCAGAGTTGAACAAGTCCAAAAAGCAGAGTTTTTGAATTTGAAGAGCACCACAGCCATATGTATTGACGAACACGAAGAATTTATCATCAAAATGAAGTGAATACGTTAAAAATTTAACTTATTTTATTTTCATTATAAATTCTTAATTTTCTACTTCTGTAACCATTACACCTTGAAAATGACTATTGACTAGTCAAAACGTTGGATATTCTTCAATATGTAGACAAGCCTGTATGGTGCTGTTATAGGTATATCTGTACAGTTCGGTATTGCGGTAGACTGTACAGTTTGTACATATTCTTTGTATCAAAAAAGTAAATAAAGGCCTAAAATGTGAAAAATATGTTGATTTCTGAGCAACTGTTGCAATTTCTACATGAAATTTGGTTCTGATTTTAATGTGTTCGCTACACAGAATTATCTGAGCTCTGCTTTGCGATGCTCATTCATGGATTTTATGTACATTCATATGCAAGTCCATGTGCTCACTCGACAAATAATTAAGATGGAGGATGTGCGGTGGGTGGAGTTGCACGCTTTTTACAGTGGCTGCCTATTGTGATGAAGAAAGCTGTGAATCAGATGTTACGACATAGACTTGACATCATGAAACAGTTTTCCAAAATAATTCGCAAAGCAAAAATTACATGTTCGGTGACTGTCCAATTTTTCATATTTGAATCAACATAAACGGGACTTAACCCCCACTTCTGTTTCTTTCACCAACTTGGAAATGTTCACTGTGTTGTAACTTGTTCACCTACAAATACTGCAAGATGAATTTGACTAAAAAGGTAGCCATTCAAAGTTAGTAACTGTTGGGAATCGGGATGCGTCGCTCTCATCGTGACTGAGCAGTGCCAGGAGGTACTACCTCCCAAGCTGGTTTTTAGACCAACTGCCAATTACCACACACCACCCTCAGCTTCAGCTATCCCGCCCATAAACGTCACCGATCCAAACGGAGGCAGAGAGAGAGGAAGAGAATGAGAGAGCGAGAGAGAGACAGAGAGAGACAGAGAGAGACAGAGAGGAGGGAGCCGAGGAGGGAGCCGAGCGGGTCAGATTTACGTAGGCTGAGGAACATAGAGCAAGCTTTAACACCAGACAAAGCGACATTTCGGGGGTCACTCGGCGGGGTTTCTATTGCATGAACAACCAGAGGACTTAAAGATGTGGAAAGAAGTCGGAAAGCTGATGCTGTTTCATTTGCTGCTTATGGAGCTCCAATGCGCGAAAGGTAAGACGCTGTGCCTCATTGGGAGCGAGTGGCATCTCGCATCGCAAGAATACCAGGACGTGTGATTCTCATGTTTTGGAAAACACTTGCCAGTACATGCAAATGAAACAGAACCACAATAGTGACAGGAGGTGACAATGTGCTGGGGGGCAGATGTAGCCTACACAAGCGAGTGGGCACAGATCGCACGTGTTATACATGCAGCGTGTGTGTGGAGGATGTGTGTCATTATGGGCTGCAATCTGTTTTGTCTTTTTGCACAGGAACACAATTTGTGGTAGTAAGATCTGCCAAAAATAAGTATTCCAAATATGTGCTGCAAAAGTAGTCCACTGACACAACTGAACAAAACAAAAAAGACAAATCAGTCAGAAATATTAATGCAGTTAAATAAAACGTCTGTAATATAGAAGTGACAGTTGTGTAAACCAAACGGAAACTAAAACTTTAGACCGCATTGCATGCAAGGTATTTAAATCGGAATGAAACTACACCGTTTACAGTCCTAGTAAATATAGTGTTGTGAAAACATCTTTCCATTAAATCGAACCACTGCTAATTATAATATTATAAAATGACACTTTTAATTTTCATTATTACAGTGCTGAAATTAAAGGTTGCTGACTCCCTGTTTTATTAAAACAGGAATTCATTCGGAATCACAGTGTGAAGCTGGGCAGTTTAAGTGCAACAATGGAAGGTGCATCCCAACCCTTTGGAGATGTGATGATGATGATGACTGCTCGGACAACAGCGACGAGGAGAACTGTCGTAAGTAGCCTAGTGCATAGCTACAAAAATACATTCATGCTATTGTTTGCTGTGTATGTTACCATCATTCATTATTATCTGGACCTGGCCTTCCAAACAATTTCATATGTCGCTCCACCATACTTCCTACAATGATTTTCTAGCATGAAGCACTTTGCTCTGGGATATCAAGTGGTACCTTGCATATGTTAAATAAGTTATGCTGAAAATAAGCTACTTTTCTTGCTGGGCCCCTTTGGAATCTCATGCAGACATCAATGTGCAGGACTTGGAAAACCTAAGACAAAAGGTCATATGACCTCAGGAATTTGCTTAATTCTTATAATGTTTTCTCCTGTGCAAATTTGGGTTTTGCCCCTGTTAGGTCACACCAGGACAATTACGTATTACTACTTTTATCTTGCAGCTGCTATGCAGGACTGTTTGTAATTTTCACCTAAAATAGGATTAAGAATGCAAATCAAGTAGTATACAGTATGCCATTACATAGCCTGGTGAGTAATTCATTTCCATGCAAATATTTCTGCTTTAGATTTGGTTGTAGTATAACTGGCTGTTTTTTGTTTCAAGGTTGCTTTTGCTTTAGTGTGTTGGCTGACAATAATACAGAAAACCTTATTGTCATCGATCAATCAAATGTCCTCAAGAAAAAGTGGGAAACAGACCAAAGCACATTATTTCCCCTCGTACTGCTTCTGAATGCCTTTAGCAAATTGCATGGACAACCAGACGAGTAATTATCGCTTATAAATGTGTCATGGCTCTAATTGCTTGAATGGTTATATTAGTGGCCAATTGATTCATCACTTGTCTTGTGCACCACCACAACCGTTCTCTCACTTTGCATACCCACAATCGTTGCTGGCTTTGAATGTTGTAGGACTTTCAGAAATGATTGCTGTGACATTTTCACTCACACGCTGATTGGGATTATTCAGTGTCTTGTGGGCAATAGCTGAAAGGAAGCGTTGTTAGATTTATAATGAGTCGGATAGGAGTGATTACATTGGTAGAAAGAGTTACTCAAAACTGAAATATACTGTAAAAAAATAGGGAGTAATATTTACTTGAAAAAAATAGTAACGTTTTTTTTTCACTCAGAAATTCTAAGTACATTTTACAAGGAAAATTTTGAGTACATTTTACTAGTTTATTTAAAACAAAGAAGAAGCTATGTAAACGTTGAAGATCAAACTCATGACCTTCAGCTTGGTAGACAAACATGCTACCACTTAAGCCATGCCACTCTTTCTGTTTACCACTACACTGTATTGCTCTTGTGTCCAAAATGAGACCAAAACTGCTCATGGCGGTACGAGGATTCCACCTGATACCACCTATATACTATCATACAGAAGGAGTGGCATGGCTCAGGTGGTAGAATATATATATATATATAAACTAATAAAATGTACTCAAAACTCTCCTTGGAAAATATTCTTACTATTTCTGAGTAAAAAAAGCTTTACTGTTTTTTTTCTTCTTTACAGTGTACTTAAATTTTAACAATTTGCTGCATGTGGTTATATTTTGCTTTTGTGCTCCTCTTTCACTTTCTCTGTCTTCTGGTCTGGATTTACATTTTACCTATGCACCGACTAGCTGTGTTGTATAATTCATTTTTATATATTTATGCTATACTTGCTCCCACTTGACAGAAACTATGCTCTCTTTAGTGCCCTTGGGACTAAACACCTCATTCCTTGAGTATTGTAACACCTACCATATTTGAATATCCTGTGGGAAATAATGCCGTGCCAAATTGCCAAGAGAGACTATGCACAGAATGAGCATCAGCTGATAGGTTGGTCAAGGATAAATCCAGTAGCATGAGCCTGGTTGCCAGAGCGATGCTTAGTGGCTGGCGCTATGCCAGCTCTTCCAACAGATGCCACCACTGTGCACCGTCCCTGCAAACTAATATCACTGGCAAAGCTCAGTGAAAAGGAGGAGGATCTGGGAAATGATTGAATAAGTTTAGATCAGAAGAAACAGGATGATGTCAAACAGAGCTCATGTGAATAAAAAGTCATTTTGGAGAATGGTCCTGGTGGCAGATTGAAAAGAGAACTATGTTTGAAAATGAAAATGTACAATACAATGCCTCGCAGTGCTCTTACTGGGTGATCATGATGTACATTTGGGACATACCGACTCAATTTGAGTTGCTTTACAATATTATTTTTTTTAATTATTATTTACAATATTATAACGCTTCCTTTTTGTTGTTGTGGGTTTACTTTCGTGTGGAATTTAACAATTCTGAACTGGGCTTCATTGAACATAAACATGTAATTCAACTTGTTAAACACGTTTCAGATAAATATATGAGGTAGCACCACTTATTTGGTAAATTAGATAAAGTAAGAATGGTTAAAAAGTAACACTTTATTTCAGTGCATTAACACATTACACCTTAGACATTAACATGGATTCAAATGGGGCATCTAACTTTGTTAAAGGCAAAATTGTTTGACTCTACTCTGGGACTGGATCTAGTTAGATTTTGCAGGTGTACCTAATGACATGACCAGTCAGTGCAGATACAGTATGTACTGTATGTTACAGTAGTACTGTAGCAACTGCCCCCCTCCAACTGCAGCATCTGAGAAGTCTCGCACAGATACTTGCTGAAGTCTGGGATGTCTTTTGTGCTTTCGATCATGCTCTCCTCTTTCTCCTCCAGCTCCATTCTCAACATGCCTCTTCGTAGATTCCTCTCTTGTTGCCCAGGGAGACGGCAAAGCGCTGTTGATGGTAGTGGGGCTTTTTGAGTATGTGTGTGCTTTCTTTGTTGTGAATACAGCACTGCTCAACATTTGTGAACACATGGCAAGTTTCCTCCTCTGTATAGCTATGTATGACCTATATTTGAAATGGGAAATACAGAGAAAAGAGGCCTTATCATTTTGACAGCAGATTTAAGTGGATTTAAACATGCCTAATCCCACATGCCACAGTAAAAATCATCTATCTGAACCTGGTGTTGGCTTTCATTTTCACTTGCTTCCTACATAACTGTGAGAAACTGTTGAACATCAATCATTCCTGATCACAAGTAATTTAATAATAATGCAATATCGGGTATCATTTTAAGAGAGTAATAGAAAGAAAAATCAAATACAGAATTAGTTTTTTAAAATAAAAACTCATTTACCTCAATGTAGTGCACTTAGCCAGCAATAAGAATGGACATTGGTATCGGTACTTGGCCGTCCTTAACTAGCAATGAATTTGTTCATTCGATGCGTAACCCTAATGAAAAACAATCTATGTATTGTTCATACCAACTCTTTACTTCTGTACTTTTGTATAGTTTGAAATAAATGTGGTTAAAATGTTGTCATACATATATATTAGGGGTGTTCATGTCTCCAATAAAAGTTGATTTGATATGTATCTCGATGTGGGGTGTGATATGATTCAAGGACGGTTCAATTTTAAAGTGAAACCATTTTATTCGGTTGGATTCAGAAGAGACTCTGAAGAGAAAATAACACATTTCACTTAATATTGAATGACAAATTGCATTTCATTTTTAGAAAATCAACATTTTTATCTTAAACTGTGAATAGTAGCAAAATGTATTTTAATCTCGAGAAACATTAATGAGATCTTGGGCTATTAGACGAAGTGACATCAGAAGACAAACGACCCTCTGGCTTCAGCCACAAGGTTCCTATTGACAGTCCAGTCATATATAAGTCCGTGCTTTAGAACCAGTCACGTTTCTGCCGGCTAAAACAGCACATTTCAGTAAAATTGATCAGTAGGAACGGCAACTGTGTCAGGCTGTCAGCATCAAAGTGTGCTGAGTTATTATCGCCTATTAAACTGCCTTTGAAAAGTAGTCCGACAGCTGGGGACTCTCGCTTAGCAGCTAGCTGCTAGTTACTGGCCGCTAATGCTGGCAACAGGTGCCACACTATACATTGTCACTATAATTAGATGTTTTTTAACGCCCTTAATAAGGGATTGAACATGATTTCAGGCTGACATGTTGATGATTATAGCAACACTTTGTGATGTCAATAAACAGACCTGGGCACTTCCGTTAATCTGCAATTCCTGTCTTTGACAATGCCCACCTTGTGGCAATTGCACGACGACACGAAGCATCCAATAAATACATGGTCTGAGCCCCGACTGAAGCACGTTTACGTCCATTGGGGTGAGTACATACCATCCCTCTCATTCCGTGTATTTTTGCGAGCCTTCATGTCATAAAGCATATGCCAAATATGCAGAAACGCAAGCCTTCTTTTTTTTTACAGACGCTTCATGCAAATTTTTATGAGGCTGAAGAAATTACAGCAGCCAGACAGGAAGCCGAGCATCGGCATCAAGGTAGATCCAGTATATTTAAAAATAAAACCGTTTACAAACTCATTTCTGGGGGGAGGGAAACTAGCTAACTACATAGTATGACATGAGTTGGACATTTAAGACAAAAAACAAGCCCAGAATAAATTAAACATGACACAATACACTATTTAAACACAAAACGTACTTACCCATGGTAAAAGAGCCATGGTAGAAGTCCCAGAAATAATGTCCAAAAGGCATATTGATGTGACAACAGGCAAGTGTGGCTATTGTTTACCAATAGGACTCTATATACACGGTTGTTATTGCATTAACTCAACTCTCCAGCGTGAACCCCCATGATCTTGTGGTCTAGCGGGTGCAGATTTCCGGACACGGACAGCTCACTCAACGCGTGCGGCGTGAATAAGCGAAGTGTGCATTACATTTGTGCATGCGTGAAAATCAAGTTAAAAAAAAAAAACTTGCTACCAAACAAAGCCGTCATTTGAATAGCGGCGAATGGAGTGCTGAAAGTGTTTGTGTAACTGCACACCTTAAAGCTTGCAAGCATTGTTTAAACGGCTTTCAGCCATAAGTGACAAAAGGTGCAGAAAAAAACAGGTGCACTTGGTGCCATTTTTAACTGTCCTAATGGAGTTAATAGGCCAAAAAAACACTGTTGCAAAGCTCGAGAAGACGTAAGTGTACACTTGTAAACCTGCTTCCAGCCTCAATTGACCCCTTCGTGAAGAAAGATCTTTCCCATTTTTTGATCGCATCCCTATATATAGTATATAACATGTTTTAGTCCATGTCCCCCCCCAGTTCCAAAATCCCATCTGCGCCATTGCCCACAATCCCGCAATGCACTGCGCGGTCCGAGATGCACACTTCACTTATTGCAGTCTGTGCCGATGCCGTCCATTCCGCAGTCAGTGTGAATTGGGCGTAACTGCCATCAGTCAAGAAGAGGAGTCAAGTCAGCCACCACGCCACTACGTGCTGCCAAAAACAACTTCAAAAATAAAAGCATGTACTGACTGTCCTCTTCATAACATGTACACTTGCTCATTGTGTTGTGTGTCCCTTCTACTGTTTAAAAATGGCTTCTCCGTGCAGAAGAGTGCAATAGTGGGAACAGCCATATGTATTATAAAAAAAAACAAATCAAGTCTGTTTTGTTGCAGAAAAGTAGTATGCAAGATGAACAGAATGAATAGTGTGTAGCCACCATACATGTACACTGATTAGTGGCTATGTCAATGTGTGCAACTGCATGACAATGAGCCTGGGCAGGTCAAAGGGGGGCAGCGTCATACACTAGCTTCCCATGGAGGGGACATCACAACACATTTCATGCTGCCGCTCTACATGTAAGTGTGCAAGATAGGGGGGTCAGTGTCATGCTGACACATGCACACACAGACACAATCCTCTGTAACACAGCTGAGGTCAGACTTAAAAGTGTGAGGTCAAGAGATCAAAGTAAACAGTGGCGGTGTCTAAATTAATTACATAGAAGGACACATACTTAAAAGAAAAGGCAGGGAGTGTTAGCACTAAATTAGATAAATTGAAACTAAAATGTTAAACACGGATACTCAAATGAGAGCACTCATGTTTGCTGATATTGTGGGTACGCACCCATGTTTTTGAATCTGTGTGAACTATAAAGTGTTTGCAGCTGCAGTGTACTGTATCTAGAAAGTGAATGAATAGCATCAGTGTCACTGTGTTGTAACTTGTAGCCATTCAAGTAACAGATATTTGAACAACAGTGCAACTCACTGGCATATATTTCTTATTCTCCACATACATTTTTTTTTATGTTGCAGCCTACCATTTTCATATATATCACTGAGTCTATTTTATTCCACACCCTGTTTGCCAAGACATATATGCCGGAAAGAGCTGCACAATTCATTAATCAGGATGCAAAACTATTAAATTCTTTAAATTGTATGATTTCACTTTATGTTTTATTAAAATAAATACTAGATGTATATTTTTTAAATTAATATTTAATCATGATTTCACTGTATGTTTTTATTAAAAGCAATACTAGATGTACAATTTTCTTTGAAAACATGTTATTTTTTCTTGTCTTTTATATATATATACACACACACACACACACACACACACACACAGTTAAGCTCTAGCTGGTTGTATCATGATATTCCAGTATTCTACATGATAAAACAGTATTTTGCATTTCCATAATGACTAAATTATTTTTACATTTGTACTCAAAATGTCATAATATTGAATACAGTCATTTGTTTGCCGCCTGCTGCAATCATTTTGTCAGATGAAAAGCCCACAATGCGTGAGAGCATCACCTTTGTCAAACCTAGTATCACACACTATCAAAACAGTATTCAGTGTGCTGAATAGGTGTTGGGTGCAGCAGTGCAAAGCAGCAGTGGGGTAATTTTAGCTGAGGTCAGTGCTGGCCTAGGGCAATTCTGTCTCGCTCTGTGTATTGGCTGCTCTCTTGCTCATTTTAGGCCCAATTTGTAGCTTTTGCCCCTATCATTGCATCTGTCACACATCTCTGTCCTGCCTTGGTGCTGTGGATATATGCGGTGCAGCAAGCATATGACCTTCGCGTGTGTGTCTGTGTGTGCTAATGAAATGTTGTAATGTTCAAATGCAATTTGATGGTTTCTGATTTTGTGTTTAGATGTTGTATTGACACATCAAGACTGTTGTTTGAGAGCCTTTAAAAAAACATGTCATATTATTTATTGATGTATTTCCCTAAAAAGGCGTTCGGGAATAATCATGCAGCCATTAATTGTAAGGACGTTTGATTATACCTATAAAATACGATTATATCATGTCAGCACTTATCGAAACAAGTCGCATACAAGTAAAGCAAATAGTATGAGCTAGAGAACTACGTTCATTCTTGTGGGGAGTATCGCTAGCATTGTTTTTTGTGTAAAAAAATTGTTGTACTTTAGGCTTTTTCCTCTCACACAGTTTGGTTGTGTTCGGATTACCTTGAATTCTTAAAGGCTGTTTTATAGTGTGAAATTTTAGTTTTTGGAAAGTTGTGCATTTGAGGGCAAAATCTGTCATTGTAGCGCAAAAACAGTGGGTGAACATCTCACAGTGAGGCAGGAATAAAGATGAAAGATGTGATGTTCTTGCGGCCAAAGATGGGCTGTGAAAGATAGGTGACAAATCGTCTTGCCTGTGTCTGCCTTTTGCTGATGCCATCGTCACTCTCAGCAAAACAAGCAGTAGGAACCTCTGGTTGGTCACAGCCGCTGTCATTAGGGTCAAACAAAATAGAGCTGGAGAAACAGATATATGACATTTCCATGTGGGTCAAGAAGGTGAGCACTTGACTTTTCTAGCCCTCCTTATGTTTCTTTTTAGCAAGTGCTTATTTTTCACCAGCTGAGGGGGGTGCACACTGGTTAATTCACCTATCATAGCATGATACAATATTCGTTCAATAAATTAATGACTTACCCTTGTCACACATTGTGTCTTTGTAGATCTGGAGAAAGCTTACGACAGGGTGCCCAGAGAGGAACTGTGTTTTTTTATGAGGAAGTCTGCAGTAGCAGAGAAGTATGTTCAGGACATGTATGAGGACTGTAAGACAGTGGTGAGGTGTGCTGTAAGTGTGACGGAGCAGTTCAAAGTGGAGGTGGGACTACATCAGGGATAAGCTCTGAGCCCCTTCTTGTTTGCTATGGTAATGGGCAGGATGACAGATGAGGTTAGACAGGAATCTCCATGGACTATGATGTTTGCTGATGACATTGTGATCTGTAGTGAGAGCAGGGAATGGGTGGAGGAGAAGCTAGAGGTGTGGAGGTTTGCCCTGGAAAGGAGGAGGAATGAAGGTTAGTCGTAGCAAGACAGAGTATCTGTGTGTGAATGGGAGCGACTCAAATGTAAGAGTGAGGTTAGAGGGAGATCAAGTCAGAGAGGCCAGACTGAGGTGGTTTGGACATGTCCAGAGGAGAGATAGTGAGTATATCGGCAGAAGTGTCCGAATGCCAGGCAGAAGGTCTAGATAGAGGAAGACCAAAGAGGAGGTTTATGGATGTAGTTAAAGAGGACATGAAGGTAGTTGGTGTGAGAGCAGAGGATGCAGAGGACAGGGTTAGATGGAGGCAACTGATTCGCTGTGGCGACTCCTGAAGGGAAAAGACGAAAGGAAAAGAAGACCCTTGTATACATGTGAGGCATATATTAAAGAGGATCACAACTTTAAACAGAATTATTGCCTTGCTCAAATCAGCCAACTTTACAGGGCAGCTGTGCCTCATGTAAGTGAGCCAGTCTTCGTCCTTACAAATTCTGAGGCCATGGCAAGCACACATTTTGTTACCATGACAACTCGGGGTGGAACCAAGGGTGCAATATGTAGCGCCCCGTACCGAAACAAGCAACTGTGATCAGCAAAGCACATACGAGCCCCTTACAAGACAGCAAGGATTCTATTTTTCCTCGTGAAAGCCTGCACCAGGCCGCCAAATTACACTCGTCAATTACTGTGCAGACTTGTGTATGTGGCAGCGCAAATTTATTTGGTGTTTAATTTCACACTTGATGGGTGAGCAGGAACTCCAGTGACCAAAATGTATATACAAGCAATGAAAAGTCAATTTCCCATAATCTGCCCCCTTTGAATTTAAAAGACTAAACAAATTGTACAATGTAGAACAGGCTTAAGTTAAATTGCATGCGTTTAAATATAGTTAGCACTTATTTTATGCTTGTAAGGTGCTGTTACCCACCCCAGCTGTCTGTCTGACACAGTATCATGGCATTAATCTGCAGCCCCGATTAACCAAATATACTCATGTGCCTCAGTTGTATTATTTATTATTTGCTCTAATCTTGTTTTTGAGCGCGCTCTGTTCTGTTTGGCAAAAGCAGCTGAAGAGCGGCATGTGAAATCAGCTAAGAATGCTGTTGAATTAAACATTATTGTCACCATAATACTTGGATTAAATTATTTTTTATGTCATTCTTTTTAAATAAAACTAGTTATTCATAAACACCATGATCTTAAAAATAAAATAATTTTAGGCTGAAAATAGTGTTTGATGTGCATGTTTCATTTTGACAAAAGATAGCATTTTTGTTTCTTCATAGATTTATGCAACTAGACTTTCAAACAAGGCACCTGCTGACAAGCAGATGGAGAAAAGCTTTAAGGGTTTAGAAAGACACGAAGGACACTTGTATATTAATCCGATTTCCCACCATCTATAGAGAGAACAAATAAATCAAAACGAATACACATAGACATAATATAATGTGAAGGTTAATCACTTTAAATGTAGTACATCAGTTGGTTTGAATTTAAAATATATTTTTTATTTTTTATGTTACTGTTAAGTCGACTGGAATCTGCTATTCATTGAAAAACTCACCTGAGCTAAGTTTAGCCAGATATGATAGGTTGCTAAATCTTTTAACAAAGTATTAATTTAATTTGAAAAACACGTAAAGTTTTATTATTTGGAATGAATTACAGTATACATTGTATGTTGTTTTTTGGTAAGTGCAATTGATTATTACATTAATTGGTTTACACTATCTATCTATCTATCTATCTATCTATCTATCTATCTATCTATCTATCTATCTATCTATCTATCTATCTATTGGTATTCGAATATCCAACTGAAAATTCTATCGAGTAATCTAATAAATAGTATTGGTTAAAGAACAATTATGAATACACAGGAGAAAACACATTTCACTTAAAAATGAATGACTTATTTGTTTAAATTTTTCCAAATTTAACCTATGCATAGCAGTAAAGTGTATTTTCTTCTTGAGAAACATTAGTGAGATTTTAGGTTATGAGACAAAGTGACGTCAGAACTACATGAGCGACTTTGCTTGCCAAAACAGCACTTCAGTAGACCCGGTTTGTTAAAAATGGATCATTAGGAACTGCAACTGTGTCAGTCTGTCAGCATCTAAGTGAGTCATTTCGCTTACTTTACTGCCTTTGAAAAGAAGTAGGGCTGGGCAATTATGGCAAAAATAATAATCACGATTATTTTGATTGAGAGGCAGATTGAAATCACAATTAATAAAACTATTATTCATTGATTGTAAAACTCAACTACTCAAAACTATGATCATAGCCTTATACTCATTCATCCCTTCAAGTTGAACACTTTATTCTTGAACATTATTCTTTTTGTCAAGTATAAATTAACCTTCTAAATATCATGTGAAATTCAAGCCTCTGCATTTTCATTCTTCATTTTCAAACTTAAGCATTACATGACCCCTTTTATCATATTTATCTTACCTTATGTTAATTTCACAAGTCTGGGGACATAGTTGGCTAACCTGGGAACCCAGGGATTGTATTTTGTGCTATGTCAATTTAGTGGAAATGTGTGTTGGTATGACAGAAAATTATTTGGATACTTGTATACTTTAATTTTGAGGGAAAAAAATCAAGTGAATCCTTGAAAACTCAACTTTAAATATGACTTAAAAGGACATCGAGAAATTTAATTTTAAAGTAAAATTAGATAAGGATAGTATGACACTTTCTGTTTCTGCACATATTGGCCTCTTAGGGGCAGTGTGGTGCCGTACATGCATGGAGTACAGAGTTAGAATGAGATAAAAGAGAATTATGGTTGAGCTGTATTAATGTATGTGTATTATCTCATTTTCACAAATTGGGGGGAAAAAATTCTGCCTGTGAGTAGTGATATCTTATCTGTGTGTATGTGTTTTCACAGCATGTGTGTGTGTGAATATTTGTCATTTGAAGGACTATCACATCCGAAGTCAATGCTAGTTCCCTGTTAGCATTTAAATGGAATCCTCTATTCACTTTAGCATTAGTACTAGGCTAGCGATATTTTAAAAATGAAGCATGTTTTGTATTAAAATATGCAGTGGTTGTAATTCTTCCTGTCGTGTGTTTACTTTAATGTTTAACTCTAACTAGGGTATCATTAAACAGCATATAGCACAGGTCGGGATGGCAGAATCACATTGAATCGCTACGTGCTTGCTACAAGCAACATGTTTCATTCATGGTCCTTTCACAATGTAGGAAACATGTAAACGCACCACACCGTTCTGCACATTAATCCTTTTTCTTCGATTGTTAAATTTTAAAGATCGAGAGAAGCCCAAATTTGATAAATCATCCAGCCCTAGTAAGAAGGACCTGCCAGCCTGGGGCACTCGCTTAGTGACTAGCGGCTAGCCACTAGCTGCTAATGCTTAACAGGCAGCAACTTTTTACAATGTAAATGTAATTGATTAGATTATTTTTGTGTGTCCTTAATTAGTGATTGAACATGATTTCAAGATGACGTGGTTGATGTTGGCAATTGATTGATGCTTGTAACTGCTTATGATGTCAGGAAGCCAACACGGCACCCTGCACTGCCAGGAATACTTCAAAGGGCCAGGGCACTGGTGTCCGTGTATTACTTTATTTGGGAAGATTTTATTTCAGATTCAAAGTTGACATTGATTCTCACTACATCGGTGGCTGTTACCATCATGCATAGCATTGCTACGCCTAGCTTGACTGTGTTCCCAACCATGAGCACCAAATAGACAGGTAGCGAGGCAGGAAAAAAATCCTCAAGCATTTTTTTTTAATCAAGTTACTCAAATTACTCGAGGACTCATTTTACCCCAAATATGAATGTATATATTTTTACATTATATTTTTGGTGGTCAATCTCTTATGTATTTAGACTCCAATAACTGATTAGCTGGTTGTTGTTTTTTTGGTCCTCTTTTTTCAACGTCTACATTTAGACTGTCTATGTCACTTCCTAAGATGTTTTCAGTGGTTTTCTCCAGGAACAAGTCCCTTTTTGTGCTCTCTGATTAGCTTTGCCCTTCACCCTCATGCACTATAATGTGACATTGGAGGCATAGCTTGAATGTTTGGAAGCAGTGTGACACCTCAATGGGAGGCCCTTCTCCATGTGTGTGCGTGTGTTTGTGTTTGTGTATGTGTGTGTGTGTGTGTGTGTGTCTGTGTGTGTGCGTGCGCATGCGCGCGCGCGAGTGTGTGTGTGTGATGTATAATCCTGAGTGGAGAAACCCAAGAAAACATTTTTTTCAGATTCTAAGTACTGTACATTCCTTTTTTATTTTAAGATGTGGCAATAGCTTTCCAACTTTACACCCTCACTTATGATTATCTTCAGAAGATGCAAATTGTGCATATCAGTGCTGCCACTAAAGCCTTGTCATTACTGTTGAACTCTATGCACACCTGAATAATATCAATATTATTCCAATATAACATTTTGATTGATGTCTCAATCACATTTTTTGTGTGAGTCAGAGTCACCTGATTATAAGGATCTGCCGATACCAAGTCCCGATCAGATATCTTTGTTTTGTTTTATTCATTTTATTCTTTCGGATACATTATTACAGGTTACATCGATCACATCATTTGCAACATTGACATCCGAAAGAAGGGCTGACGGGTAGAAGCCATGGCTTATTACATTGCTTATTATACCTTGGCAATGTATTATGAACAAAATAACAAAACAAAAAAACATCCAAACTGTCTTATTATTATTATTATTATTTTTTTTTTTATTTTATTATTATTTTAACAAATCTATCCCAACATGACAATCTTAAAGTATTATTTTATGAATATATGGGCCAGTACCCAAAAATACTTTTTTGGACCCTGCATAACTCAATCAAGGAACAATAGCCAAGAGGACGATCGGTGCCTACTTTCTCCCTCATAAACCTTCGTGTGACAGAGGAGACAAATTCTGGACTGGTCGCAAGTCAGTCACAGAGCACATATATAGACAAAAACCCGATCACTGCCACCTTCTCACTGTCTTGAGTGGGAATTGAACAGACACCGCTTGCGCCTTAGTCAAACGAACAAATTCAATTCAAGTACAAATTCTGTTGTTACCCGCAAATGCGCAAAGTGCGAAATTTGCTGATTATACTTGCACTACCGAGCGAAACATTAACTTTACATTTTTAGTATTTAAGATGTCTACTTTAATATTTGGACTTAATGTTGTGTCAAAACAAATACAATGTGAATTTAAAACAAGTAGTTTCTGCAAGCATTTATCAGAAATACAGTGAAAATGGAGCAGAGTGTGAATATTTACTTTGCAGGTCAATTTATCATGTGCACGCTTAAATTTTCATCTTGCAATCCTAAAATTAGGGGCAACTGAGCTTCCAGGAAAAAAAAACCGCTTGAGCCTTGGTTGTCACACGCAACACGATGCATTCATGGTGCTTTCCCAACGTAGGAACTTGGAAAACACACACCGCTCCATTCTACACGTTTATCGTTTTTCTTCAATTATTATGTTTTTATGATTGTGAAAAGCCCTATCTCGAAGCAACCCGAATGAGACAAGTTTGTTTCGGCTGGGCCAGCGGGGGGGTGCATTTCCGTCTGCCGTGGCCCATCTGCCATTTTTTATGCCTTGTTGCCCATTAATTTCCACGTTGCTATGCACCCAGTTTGAGCCCTCATCTCAGCTGAAAAAGGCAATCATTAAGTCTTTGTGTATTTATTGAGCCCTATTTTTCCTTTTAATACATGGCACTGTAATATAATACGTATATGAGGTAAAGCGAGAGATATTGCAAAACCTATTTCTGCAGAAAGCAAAACCGTTTCATTAAATTGGAGAACATGTAAAAAGTAGAGCTAAGACATTCCAATGCACACTACACTTCGCATCGACAGGACCCAGTGACCCAGTTGTTACACAAGGTGCAAGTGTAATTGGCCCTTGGTGTTGTTACTATGATCTATTTGTCCATCTACTATGTAGCTTCATTACATGTCTTAATGACCTAGAAAAGTACTCTTTTTTTTTTTTCAAACCAAATTGCAGTGTGTGGCTCTTCTGTAGAAGTACTGTACTGTATTTAGACTGTTTAATACAATGCAAGAACAGTCCAACCTTCCTGTTTTCACTTGACATTGTTTAAAAAAAACAGCAACAAAATCTAGACTAGTGTTGCCACAATACCAAAATTTGGACTTTGATACTCTACCTGTATAAAATACCTCGATACCGATACTGAAACAGTACCGCGACTAAAATCTAAACATCAGCAAAAGCTGAAAAATGTAAACTGACAAAATAACTTCAAATTATTTTTATTTTTTATTCATTCAAAATACTAGGATGTATACATGTTAATTTATGTACCTACTGTATATATTTATGCACATCCTGTATGTGTTTTCACGTCCTGTATTTGACTGCATTTGATGTCATCCATTTTAAGTGTTGGCAATACAGCGGCGCTACAATGACTCAATGTAACGTTGCTTAAGTGAGCGTCCATGGCTCTTCTCCATTACGCTTCCAATTAGGCAAACGCGTAATCAAATAATACAAACTGGGAATAAAATAATTTACACTCGACTTATTTTTTAAAGGAAGTGTCAAAAATGCTCTGTCAGTCGTCTGAGCTTTTTCTATGCATGTACCGCAAGTACCGGAGGTACCGGTATCCCGTGCAACACTAATCTAGACCAGTGCTGGTGTCCAAACTACAGCCTGGGGTATATTTGTGGCCTGCTGTCCTTTAAAAAAATAAATAAATCATATACCAAAAATAACTTTGACATGGCCCACAATGCTTATTTATTATTATTTTTTTTTTAAGGGTTCAGGTTAGGGTGGGCAGTGGTAGAAGTGTAACTGTTGAAATAGTGTGGGGACATGAATAATGCAGACTACCATGACTACTACTACTAATTATGTTTTCTAGATATGCAAAGACACAAATATATCGAATCTAAAATAATTTAATAATTTCTCTTAGAGCAGTGGTTCTCAACCTCGAGTACCCCTATCCAGCCTGTTTTCCATTTCTCCCACAAGCAACACATGTGTTTCAAACGATCAGCTAATCAGCAAGCTCTGCATGAAGCCTGATAACAATCCTCAGCTGTGTTTGCTGAGAGAGACATGAAAAACAGGCTAGATAGGGGTACTCGAGGACCGGGGTTGAGAACCAGTGTCTTAGAGCAGTGGTCCCCAAACAGTGCGGCCCGCCGCGGACCGGTCCCGGGCTGTGGGCCACTTTGGACCGGGCGTGAAAAAAAAGAAAGGTGCATGGACTTACAGCTATAGGTGATTCCCACGCATGATGGCCCGTTCTGCGGCGAGCGGCTCTTAATTTAGCATTATGGTGAGTGAGTTACTCATGGACTTTAGATTTTTTCTGTGGTGCCTTGTTATGTTGGTGGCGCCAACATACCAAGCCTTCCTTAAATCTATCCATCTCTCAAATGCGCCACCTTGGCACATTTAAGGAGGGCACTGCTAAAATAGTTACATAAAAATGTATGTGACTTCACATTTATTATATCTACAAAATTCCCATTTTTGTGTTGCTCATATCATTCATAAACATTACCATAGTGACCTCACCATATTAAAGTGTTGTTGTTACCCTTGTTACGATGTTTGTGCCCCCCATGCAGTCTTATAACACAAAAAAAACTGTTTGTGTGATACAGTACACTTGTAGTCACATAAGTGTCGTTGGAACCACATTACAGCGTTTAATGACATTTTTGTTGTCACATCTTTAAAGGACAAGCCACGGATGGTCCACAGAGTGCTTCCACACTATCAGATGGATCTCATTGTTCAAAGGTATCAGTCAGGAGGGAAAAAAATCCAAGACATTAAATATACCATGAACACAGTCACCATCCAGTGGAGAAAATATGGCGCAAAAGTGAAAATGTCAATGCCAAAATGGGATGAAAACTCGTCAGGGAGGCTACCCAACAACTCAGAGCAACATTGAAGACGTACTGACTGCTAAGTACATGACAAAAATCCAGTCTTCTTCGTTTGTCATATAAAAACTTTTTGGTTGAATTCCATTTGAAATGCTGTTAGTGAGCCCCCTTTTCTTCCATTTATTGCATTCTAAATGTTCTCAGAGTCATTAATATTAAAGTAAAAAAAAAAAAAAAAGTCAAAAGGCACAGACCAATTTTGGAAAGATGCCAAGAAAAAAAAACATCAAGGGGTTTAATGCCTCAAGATGTAACAAAACATTTGGTGTGTGTATGCGCTAATGATTGCATTATATCAGCAAGTCTCCAGAGGGTCTTTCGGGATGTGTTCCGCATACCCCCCTGCTAATGAATTTAAATAGAACATTTATACTTCACTTAGTGAATTACACGAGAATGCATTGTGGTAGTGTATGTTATTTAATTATTTTTGTCGAGGGGCTATTCGAGTTTAATCAGATCAATGCGCACTTAGGACACAGATGGTCACAGCAGTAGAGGATGGCCTTTGGAGGGAGGATTTCATCTTTAATTGCATAATAATTTTATATATATCGGCTGAAGACCGAAATGTCTATTAGGTTTGCCCAAATATTTGCCATTGAGATTCTTGCCAGCCTTTGCAACCATAGACATTTCCATTGCATAAGAACCTGCCAAGTAACACCTTTGGGGGCTCGACTAGCTGTAATATCGGACACGTTTGGAAATACGCTCTGAAATTCGTGCACTACATAGTGTGAATGTCATGACATGCGTAGTACACAAAACTATGTAAAACTAAAATAAATACATAATCATTTGTAATAACTCACAAAACAAATATAATTCAATTGCAAGTAAATAAAAATATACACATTTGCAAACGTGTTACAATATGCTAATGGCCACACATTGTTCTAAAGACAATAAAAACAAACCGTACCCACTCTCACAAAAAACTATGATTACAGTATGAGTCAAAATCTTTTCTATTCGTACAAGATGTGGTTAGTTACAAAACTGCTTTGGTTAAATAGAAAAAAACGTGCACCTGTTCTGTAACTTTCACAATGTCTGTTTTATTTTGCGTGTGTGAACATGTTTTGACGTATGTGGTTGCCGTAGTTAGCGAGCCAAGATGGCCGATCTTCTGCGCATGCGAGTCACAGATTGTGCTTTGACAATGCCAGCCAAAATGTCAAAGGGAAGTAGTCAAGATGGCGTTCACGCCACCATGCAGGCAGACTTCAAAGTAAAATCCGCCAAGGCTGTTTTATTGGTGTTAATATATTATTTGGTTAGCTTTATTTTGAAGTTTGTCTTAGCGTAGGCGGCGTGTGTTTGCGCCTTTGCAGCTTCCCTGACATTACTGAAGGACGGCACTGTGTCAGCCCAGTTCGCACACGTACACACACACGCACACACACACACGCACACACACCGAGAGGAACTTACTCGTTAACATACATTTGAATCTTTTTGTTTTGGTGGAAGAAGCAAGTCTTTTCAAGTCAAAGGGCTCAAGTCCGAATGAAGTCACAAGTCATTGTTGGTAAAGTCCAAGTCGAGTTGCAAGTCTTTTAACATTTTGTTCATGACTCGAGTCTGACTCGACTCCAAGTCACATGACTCGAGTCCACACCTCAGGTATGAACCGTTGAGACCTTTGAACAGCTACATGTTATGTTACTCAATTTTGACATCAGAAATATTTGTAGCTATTGGCAAAGGTTTGTGAGATTAACAGTGGTAAAAATTTCTAAGGAAGTGGGTACGTGTCTATGGGAAAGATGGTGCCTTGCGGTTGCTGTGACTTTGATGAACAATCTCTAGATTGGATTTTTGGTTAATTAAGAAATTAAATAGTGTACAGAAGATTGTCATTAGCTGTAATGGACTGTAAAGCCAGTAACCCTAGAGTTGGAAATGGACGAGCCGGACCATGCCCTGCTTCTCCTGTAGACCATAGTGTTCTAAACCCTTTGATGACACGCGCATTCAAAAGTGTAGAGCTCCAACAATACATTTTTCCTTCTTTATTGCGTTTTTTTTTTTTTGCGTTTAAAAATAATACATAACTATAAATGTTACATACTCACCCAAATCATCATGGTTATCAGCAATGTCGTGGCATTGCTAAAAGATTAAAGAACAGCAATTAAAAAAACGCATCAGATACGTGCCCCCTTCTTGGGAATAAAAATCATGTTTCCCCCAATTGCACATAATGTACAGCGCTTAACTAACAGCAAAACGACCTTTTGGTGATCACTGAGATGAGTCAAAAGGTTTGACACGTCCCTGAAAATCATGGCGACTTATATTATTTGCATGCTGGTAATTAAAAATAACTTGGATTTATTTTCGATGTACAGCTTTAAAAACCTAAAAGCTCACTTAACACCTCATCCCCATTTGGAAAAAAAATATTGCAGTTACCTGGACCACCTACTGCTGCTGTTTGTGGCACTGTTATATCTGTGTTTGATATTTCCACAATCCTAAATTACGTGTTTCTTCGACCATTTGTGGCCTCTTCTTTCTCCGTTCATTTGCTGTGAGTATTGGCTTATGCACGGGATGGGCGAGCCGATACCAGTCATATTTTAAGGTATCGGTACTTGCGACGGTGACCAATACCAGTATCGGCTGCCGTTTTACGATCAGGAACTAGAAATTTGAGGAATAGAAAATTGCAATTAATTTTATGCAATTTTTAGGAAAAATGCTATATTAGGATATATAGGTCTTTCTTAAAAATTATCTGTCATTTTTGTGAGGAATTTTATGTATTAGTGGTATCAGTATTTGGTATCAGTATCGGTGACCATTCAAGAGTTGGATATCCCTCAATCAATCAATCAATCAATCAATCAATCAATCAATCAATCAAATCCACATTGAATGTTTACAATTTAAGTAATGCTCTCTGGATTAACTCAATTTGGTTACTAATTGTTGTACTTTTGCCGAAAATCCAATTTTATCAGAATGGTAAGTAGAGTGCACTAATATAGCACTTACAAAACATATGTTTTCAAAAGTGCTTTACAACGCCTAATATTAACTTTTTTGAAAACATATTGTTGTTGTTTTTTAAACATATTGAAATTGTATAAAAGACTACACACACAGACGTGTGGAATTAAGGAAAGGTTTTCGTTTTTATTTTAAAATCCATCCATCCATCCATTATCTACCGCTTATCCCGGGTCAAATCGCGGGGGCCGCAGCTTTAGCAGGGAAGCCCATACTTCCCTCTCCCGAGCCACTTCAACCAGTTCCTCCGGCAGGATCCCAAGGCGTTCCCAGGCCAGCCGAGAGACATAGTCTCTCTAGCGTGTCCTGGGTCGTCCCCGGGGCCTCCCGCCAGTGAGACATGCCCGAAACACCTCTCCAGGGAGGCGTCCAGGACGCATCCGAAACAGATGCCCTAGCCACCTCAGCTGGCTCCTTCCAACGGCTCGACTCTGAGTCCCTCCCGGATGACCGAGCTTCTCACCTTACCTCTAAGGGAGAGCCTAAACACCCTGCGGAGGAAACTCATTTTGGTCGCTGATATCCGGGATAGTTTAAAATAACTTACTTTAAACCTCCACGATCCCTCGCCATACATTAGCCAACGGCAGAACCCTGGGTTCAGAGTTCAGCATCATGCCACGTTGTTTGTTGAAACCATAATAATAATTATATATATATATATATATATATATATATATTTATTTATTTATTTATTTATTTATTTGAATTATTTTTTTCCTTCCATCAAAGTAGTGTTTCAATTTTATCTGTTCTTTTAGTAACATACTTTAGCAGTATGACTTAATAATTTACACAGGTTTTGATATGTGTGTGCTACACCCTCTGTATTACCTTCTTGTGCATTTGCGAATGATGTAACAGCAGTCCAATATTTGTGTAGCTGTTCAAAAGGGATGACAATAAATTGTGTAGAGAAATGTTTAAAAAGTTCAGCAGAAAATGTATTTCTGCAAACTGTTTATTGTAAAACACAGTTACTGTTTATGACATTCTAGCACATGTGCTTGTACAATATGCTCTCATACATATTAAGAAAAAGAGTCGTCACAATAGCGAAGCATAGGCTTCACAGCCTGCAAATATGTTTTTTTAAATGGACATAGGTTTGTTTAAAAAGCCATTGACATTGAGAAGAGATTTTCTTTTACTTTGCATAGACAAGGACAGGATAGGAAGAAATAAATAAGTGACTCATTGAGACAGTGTTTTTATTCTGCACAGTGTGTGGGGAAGCAGCTCTTACGTCTCTTATGTCTCTGGTGAGATGTTCATATTGACAAACTGCCTACATTTTTGTAGACTCCACAGTGCACTCTGTAATCAACTTCCACCACAAGGGAGGGATATTTTGTGATTTTGACATCACGGGTCTTTGTGGTGACAGGTAAATTAACTGAAGTCCTGCAGCTTGTAAATCAAAGCAAAGCGCTGCTGAGCAGGGGACAATGGTGGTAATCCAAAATATTATTTTGGGCATGCAGGGTTCTGTGGATGTTGAATCACAAAAAAACAAAACACAACCAATAATTATATATATTTTTTATACATTAGCTAACCACATAAATTTATGATAGTGAATATGAATATGAATATTGACTCTTCCCCCAAGAAAGTTTTTGTATAAAAGCCACAATGCTACATATGTCACAGTATCTCACCTTTCATTTGGTGACACATAAAATAAGTGAACGTGGAAGTAAAAGAAATGGCTTTTAATTTACCTCAGCATAGTGATAATGGAGCAGGGAAATTCTGTCACATATTAACCGGGGATGGCACTGCTGTAAAGGGATGAAACCCGCTGTCTGCATGATGGTGCGTTTGGGCTCTCAGCGTGGGTGCACCTGCTGCTTTGGAAAATTCTAGATCCAAGAGGCAGATGAACCCTGTTTTCCATGGACTCACTCTTGTGCACGCGTGTGTGTGAGTGTGTGTGCGTGTAGAGTCAGTCGGTCCAGGCTGGTCTTAAAGTGAATAGGATAGGAGAGGATGCCAGCCACAGATCAATTTCCTTTTTACTTGTTGAGTAGAGCCTTGAAATGCATGGCCTCCTGTGACCCAGATTCATCCTTTCATTCTCCTTTTTCCTCATTGGCACAGTGGCATAACTTCAGAAGACTGGAGAGACACCGAGGGAAAGATGAAAGAGAGCGAGAAAGAGGGAGAATAGAAAGAATGAACGAGAGAAGGGCAACAAGAGAGCGTGTTGGATCGTAGCTGATGGAAAAAAAGGGAAGACTCAGCATATAATTGAGGTATGGGGTTATTGTAAGGACAGTTTGAGGATACCTGCATATGGAGAGATTGAAACTGATGCATACTACAAAAAAGTTTTGCATACATACATGGAATCTGCACTGAATAATGTAACATTACATAATGAGAATGGGAAAAGTCCAGTGAGGTATTGGGAAAGAAGTCTACAATTTACAGTTGAGAGGTGACTGAGGCTCCATCCACACGAAAGCACAGGTTTCTTACCGTTTGGGCAGTTCGTCCACACGGCGGCGCTTAGAAACCGATCATTTTTAGAACCGGGCTCCAGAGTGGAAATATTTCAAAAGGCGCCCCATATGTTCCAATGTGGACACCATACGCAGGATACTTCTCCAGTTTGATGATGTATGCTCCAATTCTCACGCGAACCGCCAGTCTGTCAACAATTGTGGATAGTCGTGTCATAGTCGTTTTGCGCAACCTCCTTAACTTTTACAGCAAAATATTTTGCGTGATGTTGTACTGGAATAACCTGCTATTGTCACTTCTCCTGTGTTCGTCTCACTGATCTGTATATACTACTGGATAGCCGATAGCCCATACACGCCCATGCAAGCCGACGCGACAGGGCGGCCATCTTAGCCGAGCAGACTACTGTATAAATGACACGTATACGTACAGATTAGACATGTCATGTACAGCTTCTAGGCTAGTAAATATATATATATATATATATATATATATATATATATATATACAGTATATATACACGGTATATATAACAATAATGTAAATGTATTGGATCGTATGCCGAGAAACGTTTCTTGGAAAGAGTTATATGGTGGAATTGCGGTATCAAAAGTCTTATAGCCTATCGGCTATTCAGATCAGTGGGTCGTCTTATTCGCTGATTCTACTTCTACACTTTCTGTTAACTCTCTGTGGCTGCGCTACAGCGCCACTCCAGAGTTGGCTTTTACATTACAGCCGTTAAACGTCCTCAGCGTCTTCTTTTGGACACTCGCATGTCTTTAAACGTATCTGCCTGTACAAGATTCTTTTGAGGAACGAAGCCGGCTTTGCTTCCTTGTGAACAGGGCCTTATTGTCTTTGACGTTACTTTTCAGTTTATCGGATGCCTCAGTGTTTTTGATGATTTGTATAATTGTGCAATTACTGTCTGTCAGATCCACAACCAGGCGAGGGGAGTAAAGGAATACATCTACCGCCATTACATATTCATTTATGTAACTGTACAGTATTCCGTAATAGTTAGAGCCAGGAGTTTTTATGCTGGCCTGGATGTTGAGTGTAGTGTTTGCACTCCACATTTAGAGTCTGTGACCATGAAGCCCTGCTACCCACCTTGGGAACCTGACAGGTTAATTGAAAACTGTAACTATGAGCCACCTATTTCGTCATTTGAGCTGATGAAATATAATCATGTTCATGCTACCTGGTCAGGCAAAGGCTTTTAATGCCGGCTAGTGACAATGGAGGAAAAAGCAAACAAAGGAACACATTCAATGAATATTGAAAAATGGTTCTCAGTGTATAAAAAAAAAAAAATCAAGTACCAGATACATTTCTGATTCTAAATTATGCAAAATATTGATTTGTTTCATTAAATCCAAAATACGGACAAAACCAAAGGCGAGCAGAAGCCCCACAGCTGAGCATGTCCATTTGTATTGTCCCTAATTTATGTGCTTAGCCTACCATCTGTCTTCTCTTCACAATGTATTGAAATTGAAATTAATTTGAAATTTATGAGCAGTTAAATCTGGACTTTGTTGTTCTGGTAAACAAAAAGAAAAAGCAGTTTCTCAAGCTTGTGGTGTTAGCCTTGGCTTTGTTTTGACCGGCTTTGACTTTACTTGGCTTGGTTGAGCCCTCACCCCAGTGTATCCTGACAATATATTTGCATGCATCTTGTGCATGTTCAATTCAACAGGAGGTCCCCAAAACAAAAAAATGTTGGGATATGGGATAAGGTTGTCTTATCCAAAAGTATCTCTCTGCTACCCTAACGTGAGCTTCTACTATGTGAAATCCCATCTGTCACATGGACAGGGATTGCCAGCCCCAAACACACACTACACAAAATTTCAAATGCACTCAGTGTCATGTTAAGAGCGATGAAAGGGAAATGGATGATTACCCTGTGTGCGCGCGTGTGTGTGTGGAGAGGTTTTGTGATGTGTTTTTTTTCTTTGTGCCACCATCCTTAATTCCTATTGCCACAAATGCCGTTGCTCTCACACAATCAGTTTTGCTGTCTGAATGAACCTTTCAGGGTTTTTCTTTTAAATAATATACAATAGTTCTATCTTGAACACTTTTAAAAACAATATAAGCTGCTCACTGGCATTTGTGTTAATAAATCCATTGCCACTGTGTCATTTTCCATGTACAGTAAAAACATTTACTGCTCACTACAATGGAAATCAGCCAGATCATGTTGCTCAATATTAAAAGCCTGCTAACCTCCACCTCAGCAGACCCTTATCTAAATGAGTGAAGAGATTTGTTCACTGTGTGTTTGTCACTTAAAAAAAGGGTTACTGATCTGCACCTCTTGGAAATGTTGTACGCATTTCCCTGTTGACACACATTTGGTTGATTCTTCATACTACTTAGGTACAGATGATTTGAAAAAATAAACATTTCCTCTCTGGCTCAGATGTTAAATAGACTGATGTGGTTAAGCTTTTATTGTTAGTAGGGTTGTTGAAAGTCGTGGCATAAGCACAATAAGAACATTACATAATATTTCAGGAAAAATAAAGTACATTTGAATTGCTCAGTCTTTGTTGATCTCTGCTCTCTAATGAGCATCATTGTACTTTCATACCCTTTAGCCCCCCCCCCCACACACACACACACACACACGCACACACCTTCCATTCACGTCTCATGTCATGTCAAACGTCTCTCATTCATAGTGACTGTCCTCTTCATCCTTTGCTTATCTCCACTATTTTGTCTCTATCTGAGCGTGCAGCTTCTTCGTCCGATTTGGCTTTCATTAAGTGCTAATCTACGTCTAAGGCTCCAGCGTGTCACAGTGTGCTCATTGTGTAGATCGATGCTTTGCTTGTCTCCTTCCTGGCTGGACCCTTATCAGTCCCTACAAACCACAGGGCTTTAATGAAGGTTGCCCCTCTATCCATGCTAATTCAACCCTATTGGAATTAGGCTCATTGTCTGCCATCCATCTCAATGAGGCACAGGGACCTGTAGAGAAAAGTGTGTTTAATGGCAAGAAAGGAAGAGTGTTAGTGTTTGTCAGTTACTCAGTGTTAGTAGTCATCACATAGGAAACATTGAAAAACATTTTACATGAGAGCTGTGCAAGATAACCTGTGGTAAATTAGGTGTGATGTCTGAAAGAAAATTTTTACTTGACCCCTTTGCAAAGTCTCACTCTGAAATACAGACTGTCCAATCACAGCGCAACACAGAGCAGGCACGACGATTAAGGTAACAAAATTTTAAATGTAAATTTTCATATATTTTTTTCATACTAATGCACCAAATAAGAGCAAGAAGTTTCTTTTATTTGCAGCATTGGTACTTCTGATAATATCTTCCATATAAAATTAAAAATCAATTTATCGAATCGAAAATCAATGTGAATGGTGAATGGAATCGAATCAGGCCCTTCTGAATCTGAAATCCGATACCCAGCCTTAATACCTTTCATCTGTTCCAAAGTTTAATGTACTTTACTCAGCTTTCGTACATATGTCAACATTCAATAGCGAGGCGCAATGTAAACAAAAAAGAGCAGATTATTTCTCCAAACAAGAATCTAACACAAATTAGGCACCTTTTTTTTGTAAACGTAAATGCAAATAATGTGTTTTTAATAATGTGTTTCATACTGCTTAAGTTATCATTCCCATTTGAAGCGTGCTTTCACATAGATAGTAAATCATTATTGACCATTCCAAACAAGTCATTACGTCATCTAAAATTTGAATTCCTATCTGTGGATTGATAAAAATGTACAAGTCAGCATGTAGTGTGGGAATGGAAGCCTTCATGTTGAGGATTATTGGATATGTAACGCAACAATGGCTCTTAATCTTCAACGCAATGTCGCATCCACGCCAACATGGTTGATCATTGGTTATCCTTTTGAAGGGATTATCATACTACAATCTCATGTCAATTTGTGTCCTGTCATTAATCCTTGGTCTTGAATTGGGTAATGGATCTGAGCAGATTTTGGGATCTGCAGTTTTTAAATATTCTGTAGCTGTTGATTGAATCCACTGAAAATAGCCCCTTCTAATGGGTCTGCTGATGCAGGGCTGGCCATTATTTTCCACGTTTTTATATACCCGCTAAGAATTTCTATTTCTTATTCTTATTTTTATTTTAATTCTGCAAGAAAAAAAAGGTACAATTTAATAAGCAAGGTATTTCAAAACCTCCAAAAATCTTAAATACCAAAGTCATTTGAGACAATAAGATTGATACAAAAAAAATTGTCCGTGGCTGGTTAAGAGGGGTAAGGATCTTAAAGGTAGTATGGCAAATATTTAATTTTAATGACCAACATTTTGGCTGCGTTTGTCAGTTTCATTTTCTTCCCAAGTGAAAAATTTAGTGATCATATTAAAAGTGATGTTCCTCTATGTGGTTCATTGCTCTTTGCACCTCAATTTCACAGCACTCTCCTGCCCCATAACTTTTGAAGCTCCAGTCATGCAGTTAATACATTCTGACCTTTCTTTGAACGCCCGACACAGCACTTCTTTAACTTCAAGATGTAGGCCATGTTCATTTTTGTTTGTTTTATTGTAATGTTTTACTTGCTCTGCATCATTTGTTTTACCCTATCTATTATGGTGCAGCAGTTTGCACTCATGATGCTTCCTATTATAGATATAGTGGAAGGGTTACATACAAATGCCTCATTCCTCTGCCCTGCAATCCCTGGATGCTGTAGCTTAATGAAGATATATCCAGAGGCAGAAGTGTGTATCCATATCTATCTAGCACACACGCACACACGCATACACACGCACGTACACATTTTGGGGCCTTGAAGAGAAAGTGAATGCTTCTTCTATATTTTTATTTTACTGCTCTTGTATAAAACATTTCAATTAAAAAATGACTTAGACTGATAAGGTGACTATATGTACGTCGTTATCGTTTATTGGTTCCCTTTATTGACTTCATTATGGGATATTCGGCAAACACAAGTGAGATAAAGGCCCTAGCTCAACATCAAGGTGCGAGCATTGGTGTTCAGTGTCAATATGCTACAGATTTTAGTGCGTACACATTAGATCGCTTGGTCACATTTGTCAAGAACATTATATTGTAAGAGGTAACTGGTCAATATTTGAAACATAAATCATTGTAATGCACAAAGTCATTTTCAGGTTAGTAGAGCTTTAAAAATCAATGACAGAATTGCGGCAAATTCTTATTGCATTTAAATTTCCATGCATTACCATTGTAGGATTTATTTGTCATTTTTATCAGTTACAACTGTCTTCTGCATATAAAATTTCCCATCAATATTGAGTTTTTGCAGGTAATATCGGAGTTATAAAACACGCAGGATGGTGCTTGTGTGAAAGAGAATTACGGAATGCCAGGACAGGGTTGTGAAGTTCTGCATTTGACACTCAATTTTCCTGCCACGTATCACTATCACATTGATAACTATTGTGTACACGGGTACTAAAGTTGTCACATCTAATGAGCTGTTTGTGGTATATTATTAAGTTGCTTTGTATAAGCACACATTGTTGCGGCAATATCATCCTTTGCTCTTTTCTGTGTGAAAAACAGAATTGCTTAGAGACTGATGTAGGGCTGAACGATATATCGTTTTGAGACGGAAATTGCGATCCAAGACGGTTTTGAGATCGTCAAAGCTGCGGTTTTATTGAAAGGGCTCTTATCCCCCAAGTTCACCAATCAGCGGCATGCCACAGTGCACATACACACTAGCCAGCTCCGAAATGGTAAAAAAAATAATAAAAGGGTCGCACCTACGTCACGCTGTCACAGAGTCACCCGCAGGTACCTTAAGTTGACTGTGACAATACAGTCTGTGAATGAGAACACAAGCCACTAAGCTAACTTGCTCCATGGCAGAACGGAAAGACTTAATAATAAGTCTGCATGCAATCGCAGCAACGAGCTGCGTGTTGCAGATCCTCTCCTTCATGGTGACAAATAAACGACCCTACTAAAAGTAGCGCTTTCGCAAAGGCAAACGGGAGTCGCTAAGCATGCTAATCGCTCATGTGAAGTGCAGAGCCGAGAATGACCCAAAATAAGTGCTTGGGCGTACAGTTTTTTCACAGAAGTCTGGTTAGAACTGCGTTAAGGCGGAGAGCCAGTAGCTATGAACAGAACATTTGTACTACAATTAATACCTTGACTGAAAATAAGATGACGAATACATTAGCCTTGAACGGCTGATATCTGTTTGAAGCAGTTAAGTCTAGAGCAAAAATATGGGAGTATGGGGAAGATATTTATTTACATATAATATCAAAGAACATGTACATCAGTACAAAATGTAAAACATTTTTGGTTACATAGACTATTACACATAATTGCATATTTAAACATGCGTCAATTAGTACTTTAGGGCTTGCCTTAATTTGAACCATTTTAAAGGACTACCTAGAATCTCACACAACCTCTTTTGTGTTCTTGCATTATTTGAGTATTTGATGGTACGTCATTTTCAGTCATGTTTGGAAACGTTACTGTACATTGTGAATAAAAAGTTGAATGTGAAGAAAATTGCAAATTAAATAGAAATCACAATATTTGTCCAAAAAATTGTAATTAAATGTTTTCCTAAAATTGTTCAGCCCTTTACTGATGCTCTGCTTGTGAACAGCTGTGAATGTGAATAGCTCAGAGGAACTTTGCCTACAAGATGCTAACGGTCAAGAGTCAAAGCTTCTGCTAGTCTAAACAGCAGGTGCTCCCTGTTTGACTCATAAGTGTCCTGTGCAATACCAAAATTGAAATATTCACATCTAAGAATTGATCATGTAGCCGTGGCATAATCTTAAATCCATAGCTAATACATTTTGGAATTACACAATAACGCACAAAATGGTAGCACAGAAACACAAAAAATAGTTGCATACAAAAAAAAAATGGCCACCAAGAAAAATGTTTGCATAATACAAACAAAAACACTATTTGTCAGAATAAGACTAGTTGTTTTATATGGAGAAGCAAGAGGTTGTTTGTTGCATTTCAGGTCTTTATTATCATTACAGACTGCACATAACAACAATACTTATTCTTTGGCATATTGACATAAGAGAAAGAGAAGAGAAAGTAGGACAGGACAAGCTGGTTTGTGTGTTTAACAGAGAGAAAGAGAAGATGCCTTTGTATGTAATTAAAAAATCATGTAGTCAAGTACAATGTGCTGTCAATGATTGATCTTTACAAAATTTTGCAATATTTTTTTGTTTGTACGCCGCATGTCTCAGCTAACCTCGAGATCCTGTAACTTACAGTAACAATGGTTCTGCAGCTGTTGTATTGTTCATTGGCACCATTCATTTGGCTTACAATGCCCCTCATTTTCTCTGGCACTGGTAGTGATTAGTATTTCATTGGCAGTGGGAATAAGTAATACAAAGTATGTGCTTGCATCAGTGGACAGAATTAAGCCTGAAATGAGAGACACGTGATGTAGTCAAACACACAAATGATCATGATGTGGTGGAAACCCTGTGATGCAAAGCTGTCCATGGAAACATTACTGCAGGAGTACCACTGTCATGCACTTTAAATCAATTGTGAGGAATCTGAAGTGTTGAACAGTTAAAATTTGGGGAACTAATCCTTAGACTACTACAGTTCAAATTATTTAAATAACAAATGACAAAAGCAAATTGAGAAACATTAAAAACGAGGTAACAGTTGAAGGTTTTGGCCACTCTTACACAATAAAATAAAATCAGGGGAAAACTCCCACGGTAACCTCGTTTTGTTTTGTAACACAGTGATAACCTCTTATTTACCAGTGATCTAATGTCAGTATAAATAACCGTTCATAGGGATATTGATTTGAATTGTAAGGCCTATTTAATTCAGGTTTTTTTTTTGCTATCCTTGTCAGAAAGTAGATTGTTGTGCAGTGTTGTTTAAAACAAATTATTTCCCTAAACCGTCATGTCCGACCACCTCCCAAAAAATCTGTGGTAGTAATAATAAAGAATATGTGTTCAAAAAATAAGTATTGTAGTTTCAGTTTTGATTTAACAGCTTAACATCTCCTCTTATTGAATACAAATGTCTTAATATAAATAACTGCATCTGCTAAAATAACTAATCAATTTTAATAAACTGGGATTTAAAGGCTTGCGATGTATGAGCATAGAAATAGATGGGTAGAGTGAGAGATCACGTTTTTAAGCGCTTGTATTCCCCAAAGAGTGTGTGTGCATGTTGGTATGCCTGCATGTGCAATAAATCTCCATTAATTATATGTGAGAAAAATCCATGGCCAAAATGTGCCATAAATGGGTATTACAGCTCACAAATTTGAAATTGGTATTTGAATGTTTGAATGAAAGTTAAACGGCAGTCAAATGATTATGGGAATACAGTTGGCTCTTAATGGGAGAGCAACGTAAAAAAAATCAACTTTGTGGAGCTTTTAGCCATGTTAAAATGCTAATTCCTCACCAAGAACATAACCAAAGTGGTGCTTTCCTCCAATCGCCCCTCTATGAGAAATTCTAGGTTATTCTGCTCTCCTAGCACCAGCCCCTCCCAACCTGAGAAAACGAGCTGTTGACACTTTTGGACGTCATTAGGAGCGGATCCACCCCCGCACCGCTTCTGCGGACTAAACACACGCCCACTTTCTCGGAGACCTCCATGGGAGCGTGACAAAAGTAGCCTTTATCAGTAAAAATGATGTCTAAATGAATTCAAAACAATCAATTATGCTTCACATTTGCAATGACAAAGTGCAATGACAATTGGCCGTCTTAAAATTCCAGAAAGGCTTCTGGCTGACACTTGTGTAAACTACAGGTAAAACTTTTGCGCTGCTGAATCTAACTGAATGAATGGTGTAGTGGTTAGTGCGCTCGCCCTGTAGGCAACAGGTAAGCGGTTTGTGACTCGCTCCGGTGTTTTTTCTTCTTCTTCTTTTCTCTCTCTTCATCCCTCTCCTCCTCCATGATTTCTTGTGGCAAGGAGACGTTTTGTTTCAAATGTTTATTGAAGAATTGACAGCTTGCGTTGCATGGCCATTCAGAGGAGTTTTTAAGCGCAGAGCCCCAACAGAAGACTGCAGCCAGCTCGCCGGGGGCGCGGCAAGAACACGGGGAGAGGCAGGGTTTTACTGAACCGGGCGTTTTACTTCCGTATTAGCAAACTAACCAGCAAAACACCTAATATTTCATTAAAAATGATATCGCCATGGTGTCAAAGGTAATATTTAATCAATATATGCCTATAGTAAGGTAGGGCTTAAAATACCATGGTGTAATCCCTTTAAAATAAGTTTTTCAGAATGCTTCATTAATTTACAAAATGAAAAATGTATTCTTATTTGTAGCAGATTTGAAAAACGTAGTTTTTTTTAATTGATTTTTATTTAATCTCATGTTTATTTTAAATTGTTATTTGACCCAGATTTCTGGTTTGTTTTGTACCAACCAACCCATTCTTTTGTATATATATATATATATATATATATATACATATACAGTATATATATATAAATGTCAAAATAAACAAATAAATACTTGAACTCACTTAAATTGTGGGCCCTGAATCTATAATCTATGAAATTTTGACTTTTTTAATTGAATTAGAGAAATTTCTCATTTTTTTGAGGATATTCAAATTTTTTGTTTCAATCATAAAATGAGTACAAAAATGAGATGCTAGAGAGCAACATACTTCATCTTTTTTCTTTTCTTACTCCTGCCCCAATTACCCAAATGTGGTCTGCCATAATGACTTATCGTGTTGGGAAGGTATTGGTAAAGGGAGAGTGAGTAAATGAGAAGATGCGAGAGTGGGTGATGAGGTGTAAGTGATCTTGATACTTCCGCCTTTTTACATTTCTCTCATCCTCTTTCTCTAGCCATAAACCCAGAGAGAGAGAAAAAGGTTATATGAACTGCTCCAGGCTTGTATATGTTCCTTGAAACGAAACACGGACACTATTAATCGAATCGTAAGAGCTGACATCACCGTTCTACAGATCGAATGTGAAAGCTTACTTCTCGCCCTGTCCAGGCATTGCGTGATCCCAGTTTTCATCTTTGCCCTCTAGGCTTTGGGTTCTGAATGGACCTTGTTCATTCCCTTATTTTATTACTTTTCAAAAAAAAAAATCTTAACCCGTGGGCAGTATTTAATTTTGAAATGGCTTGGTCAGAATCAACAAAAAGCCATTTTATTTATTATTTTTTTTATTTATTTATTTTTTTTTTTTAAAAAGGAGAGCAATGATGATGTCAAATCGAATGAACAATACTGAGCTCTCCTGGAAAAAAAAACAAACAAACAACAAAAGCCAAAAAATGGTCACAATAACGCCTAGGGGTAACTGTGAAAAATTCATATTGTGTTTTATCACTTACTTGTATCATGTTAAATATATGTAGTACTTCTACATCTTAAAAATTGCAGATTAAATACTGTCGGCAAAGACCAGTGTCTGAATGGTTGACGATATTATAGCTCTACGCTAATATTTTCTTTGAAGAATATCATCACCCTTAAATTGATTAGCATTTAGCATCCAATGCCACAATGGAAATGTCCCCACAAACCTTGCCACCATTTTTGAGTCTTGTCTCTACTAGATTGCTGTTATTTATTAGCTAACTGCTTTCACAAGAAGTTATTTATCAAAAGAGATATATTTGTTTGCTGAAGATACTGCAGACAAATTGAATGGACATCTCTGACTGTATGCTTAGTTATGACAAATTTACCTGAAATTCTATTATCTTTTTCCTTTTCCAGGGTAATCGGAGCATTAATTTAATTCTGGATAATTTTGTATATTTTCATACATTTAACAAGATGGAGAGTATATCTTTGCCTTTAGCATTGTAATTAGTAGGGGTGGGATCCTCTGGGCACCTCACGATACGATACGCGATAGAAGGCTCACAATAATGATTATCTCACGATATGACGATACCGCGATTATCGATATGTTGGTCAGGTAATAAATCCACGATAATCTATGATAAAACTACTCAAGATATAAATTTATGTTTTTTCAATGAGAATTTTAATATATTTTTCACCATTACTGAAACCAAACATTAAAACTGGTGTCTTCTTCACAATGAGTACTTAAGTGTATTTATATATATTTTTAAACAAATACAAATGTCTTCTTAACAGAGACCACTTTCTGTGAACAAATTTGTGTATTTTCTTCATAAACTGTGACCATTTTTTTTGTGTAAAATTGCAAAAGTGATTAAATAAAATGAGTTAAATATTAAATCCAATTAAATCAATATTAATATTCCTCAGAAATTATGTGCTTCAAAAAGTCGAACCATAAAATATGTTTTAAAATGTTACATATGCAAAACTGAGTCAGTTGCTGGACAGATAATAAATGTCTTACAAATAAAAAGTAAAAGTAAGCTCATGAGTCTTCTTCGCCTGAAGACTTCCATACATTTCCCCGCCACTCTTATGAGGCGCTCCCACTAGCGGCCTGCCAAGTAATTGCTTAATAAGTAATCAACAATGGAGCCGTTATAATGGCTGTATATTAACTACAATTATTGTGATACTTGCGTAGGCGTATCGATAATCTATCGGGAGACAAAGTATCACGATTTATCGTGATATCAATATATCGTCACACTCCTAGTAATAAGGTTAAAAAAAAAATAGGTTAAAAACAGTTTTGGTTGTTGATGCAATTGTGAACCTGGCTCAGCATTTATAAATCCTTAATTCTGGATGACCTTACTATTGTTACTATCCTTGTTGTTTCTGTTACTACTCCTATTGTTATGCTCATTAATCACTTCCTGCTCTATATTTATTTCACATCAGATTACCAAGATTATTATGGTTAACGAAAAGCAATGAAATACTTCAAACTAAAATGAAAAACATTTTCATAAACTAAATAAAATTTTGAGAGTTTTTGAAATAACAATAAGTAATTAAATGTACATTTTACGTTGACAAAACTAACTAAAATGAACTAGAATTATAGTGAAAATGTTCATTAGTTTTCGCATAAATCAATTAATTTCAAACACAAGCTTTTGGGGTTGATTTTAAATGTATTTTTTCCTATTCTGGTGTTTGCAACAGCTGCCACTTTGCCATTCAGCCACATGCAAGGAAGCAAGGAAGGTCATACAGTTGTTTTTAATTAATAGTTCCCTTATTGTGTGGCCGGCCAATGAGATCACACTACGGAAACTCCAATTGGACAAACGACATTACACCCCATTAGTGATGTGCTCGTTAAACCTCGTAGAGTATATGACACATGCGCATATTGCGGTGCGGACCGGTGGCCGTTGGGTATATTTTACTACATTTTCCTCTGTATGTTTTAAGCAGTTTTTGGATAATTTTTGGATGATTTTTGTGGATTATATTTACCTTTTCTGCAAAACGTGTTTTACAGTGTAGTGGCTACCTCAGTTTTCCATTCCATTCCAAGTCTACATCCTCTTTTGACACCAGAGTGTATAATTCATTAAACATAATGGTCTGTTGTTGCCTGGAGAATTGTTGTATGCTGTGTAAGCTCCGATCCATAAAAAAATGACTGAAATGATCAATGCATCCCTGTATGCCCTTGTGCTATGGCCTTAGTTTGTCATAAGCGTAACTCAGATGTTTATAATATAAGGATTCTGTTCGGCATAAATTCCCACACATAACATAACAAAATATAGTGCATATTATAACATTAAGTAAGCCCATGTAACTTTTGTATGAATCCACACAATTTACATATGCAGTTTCCCTTTAATTGTCTCAATGGCAAACAGAGATTGCTCCCACAGAGCACTATAACGTCACACAGGGAAGTCATGCCATGAAACCATTATCTTCATAAGAAACTATAAGAGCCAAGCAGTCTTAAAAAAACATTTGTTTTACTGTACTTTGCCTTCCAAGTTCGTCTTGTTACATTTTGTCCCCTCAGTGAAAGGCCATTACAACAAACCATGCATTATGCATGATTCATGATTTGTGCACACAACAGTTATGAAACTTTGGAATACCAACACTAGGTCAATGCATTATTGATGATGTTTAATAATCTCGAATTAGCATGTACAAGTAATTTTCCATGCATTTAGCGCCCCCCTGTGTACAATTACGATTTGTGGGTCACATTGTAATGTGGAATATGTTTATGCCCTTTCGGTGCTCTTTGACTGAGGAAAGCTCTTGCTTAATTGCCAAATATAATCTGCATTTTGGTTTGTGCTAATATAGTATGAATCTTGGCTAGATTGACACTACATTGTTCAAGTGTCACAATTCCATTGTATTTTTGGATATGCATCATGATGGGGTAAAGAAACTAAATCAGATTTCCTGAGATTGAAATCAGGGCTCTTACAAAAATGGATAAAAACATGTTTTGGAAATCTTCCAATGGGAGTTTGGGCACTGATTGGACACAGTCAATGCAAGCTTGATGTCATCAAATTACACCCATCAGTGACATATATAGTACGTCACTGCTGAAACAACACAAACACGTTAAAAACCCGTCATTGAGAATCTAAATTACAGCACAAGTGTAGGCCATTAGATATGTGTGTATGTAAATATTACGGTTAAACAATTAATTGCATTTGCAATCTGCTAATTGCATAGGCTGTGATTTGACTGGTCACTGGGAGTGCAACACTGAAATTAAAGCCTGCTGTGCTTGTTTGATTTGTCTCGCAAAGTTAAAGAAAAAGGAAATAAATTGTTTTTTTAATTATGAGCCACTGCCACCACCACTTGTAATGCCTCCACTTGTCAATTTTTGAAATCAGAAGAAGTTATGTCTAATAAGAATGTATAATCTTATTTGCTATTTAATCTTACACTTTTTCATGTGTGATGTTTTTGACTGCAGTTTGATAATATGTTCAAACAATTGTTTGAGTTTAAGAAGTTCAGTATCCACATATGTACATAACATATCTATTTGCAAGATTTGCTTAAATTATTGTTGAAATCTGCACTTAAGTCTGCATGGTTTCTTATTTACAATAAAGTATCATATTTTTCGGACTCTAAGTCACACTTTTTTATATATAATAAAAATTAGAGCTTAGACTGGCACCCAAAATCCCTGTTCCCTTATCATATTGACTTTCTGTACACTTCCGCAACTTTCTTTCCACAGGCGGTAATGTACCAAAATTATTATAACGGCCAAAAAAAGATTAAAAAATGAAATGAGAGCAGAAGGTAGTCAAACATTAACGTTGGTGGCCACCTTTTATAAAATGCAAAAGAATGTTGTGGAAATGCACCGAAAGTATTTGCCAACTGTCAAAAGAAGTAAAAGAAATGAAAACAGAAAAAGAAGAAATAGAATTCGGAGAAGAACTGTAATCATGGCAACTAACGTATAATCTGCTGCTGCCGTTAGTATGTGGTGCCACAACAAGGATTTACGATTTACAGCAGCAAGAGATGGAATAACCAACCATGATTGGCCACAATGTGATGCCGGATTCTAGTTAAGGTAAGCCATTTTAAACTAAAAAGAAAAACTTTTCTGTAGTTAGAAATGGAAGTTTGGTCCAAACAGGACTTATTTGCTGCTGTCAACAGGGAGTGTGTTCGTAAATTCTGACCCCGAAATTACGCCGCATGCGTGTGCGTTGCATCTCCTCTCCGCTGCATCTTGACTGCGTGCTCCGGACACATCAATTTTATGGGCAAAACTCACCGGCTGCGCATAGCTGCGATCCGAAAGCTCCGTTGCCGACAGCTTCGCATTGTGTCTCACGTGATCGTGCGCGATAATGTGGCATTAAAAACAACGACAAACACAAAGAAAGTGTGCTTAACAGAGAAGCAGTAAAAGAAGTGTATTTCCTTCGATTTAACTCACCGTCCAGTCCCAAAGCTTCTGCTATGACGTTCCATGCAGCATCCATTTTTAGGTTGTCCAAATAAAAAGGATGTGCCGTGCCATATATAATCCACCTCCTTTACAAATCTCTCCTCGTCCATGTTCGCTGCAGTGGATTAAGTCATAAAAGCATTATGACGTTTTGCTGACATGTTTGCTAAATAGGATCTGGCGAATGTTTTATTCTGAAAAGTAACCGGATTTTGTTATTTTGAAACTGCGTCCGTCTTCCTGTCCCGCTTGATGTGTTCTGTGTTAGTTTGCCATTTAACGGATGCCGACGGATGCGTCGTCTGGCAAAAATAGAAAATAGTTCTATCCGTGCGGCGGATTCCGGCACGACGCAGCTGGTCCGCAGTCGATCCGCAGCGGACACGCAGCCGGTGTAATTTGAACAAGATGATAGAATGAAAACGAATCGGCTGCGCCACACACGCATGCGGTGTAATCCCGGGGTGAGACTGTGTGTGTTTGGAAAGGCAGAGTGCGCTCCTCTCCTCTTAATTCCTAAACCTAGCCGATGTTATAAAACAATCAGCAGCTCGTACTTGAACTGTTACCTTTCCTTGTACTGCCTGACGCATTGGGCTCCGGCACTTCTTTTTTGGGGCACTCTGAATAACCTAATGACACATTTGACCAACACTTTGTTACTGAGTGAAACAATGCATGCTTGGACCATATTTCCAAACGCGCCTACGATTACGATACAGTGATTTTGGGGGCGAGTCCACGGTCTACTGTTCTTGGTCTCGGTTTTTGTAAAATACATTTCCCTAAACAAGCAATTAATACGCCGGAGTGACATTTTTTCTTCTTCGTGATATTTTTTTTTTAGTACGACGTAATATACTTATACTATTACTTGTGTTTTTGAATGGTTGACTTGGTGTGGCAGAGTTGTTTTGTCGTGGTGAACGCTTACAAGACCACATGTCATAGTATTTAGTAAGTTTACACCTGTAAATATAGCCTGTAATAGAATTAACTTTTTGCTCATGACTGCCATCTCTGGCCTAAAGCGGGACTGCAGCTTCTGTGTCAAGCTCATGTAAGGCGCCACTCAAGTTTGTTGTTATGTTTGTTTTCATTGGATGCTTTGTAGAAGAGGAGAGAATGGGGTCTACAGTTGAAATTTAGCTGAAGGGAAATGAGAGACACTCTCACTCACTAATCTTGATGAACAACAAATTGGCTTTGCCAAGATACCTGCACCACACTCCCTCTCCACCATCCCCCGTAATTCCTTCCCTTTTTGTGTTGTATCTCTAATCATTTCTCGCTCCTCATGTCTTTCTTTTGCACCCCCTTCCTCAGAGACGCATAAATAGCGAGCATCCATCGCTGTCTGTGCTCATTTCTTCACAGACTCATAAAGGTTGCTGACGGCTCATCTGTTTAGCTGTCAGATAATGCTATCTCAGGTCATTTCCACCTGTGATAGAGACATGTATATTAGGCTTTCTTTTTTCCTCTAGCTAGATTTGTGAAAACATTTCACATTGACGTTATAAACGAGGTGATGAAGGCAGTTATCATAAAAACGTAGATAGATGTTTTGTTCAGACCCAGCGCAAGAGTGATAGTAAAATGACTGGAAAGTGCTAAAATGCTATTTCAACTGAACAAGCTAACCAAAAGAAGAGGGTGATAATTCTCTGTGGATTCTAGGTCACCTTGTCTATATGATGATATTAATGAGCAATATGTTCTCATGGAATGTTTTTTTCCTGGCCCAAATTGAGGCAGAGGTCTTACAATTCTAACTGCATGTGGAGCCACTGCTGGCTCAAACAATTACTTTTATTGTTGTTCAACATTTTCTTTGACTTCAACTTAATTAAACTAAAAGTACCAGAACCTTGGTCAATATTAAATTCAATAACACATAACAACAAAAATGCATCATGTGTTCAGTCAAATGTGGACCTGTTAAATGGTAGATGAACACCAGTTCAGGTGGTTAACCAGTTCACATTTTTAAATTTTTCGCAGTTGCTGTGGTACATTTCTGGTTTCATCCTCCACATTTGCAAAGCAATAAATGCATTTCTCAAACCAATTCATACAAATTCCTTCCTAAATTACACGCAAAAGCCAGTCTTTTTTTTTTTTAAACCCTTAGTTCATCTATCAAAAGTAAATAAATGTGTCAAACATGTCACTACTATCAATGATGAGTAATTGTCTTTTTGCGTGTGTGTGTGTGTCCAGACAGTCACGTTATCATTTTAACATACTGCACGGAGGGATGTTATGATGAAAACAGTGGCTAAAGTTTCTATTCCAAATTGTAAGTTTTTATGTTAGATTGATTGCGAAAGAGTAGACAAGTTTCACATATACACTTTTACTGTTTGCACTTCAATTTGTAGACAGACCATCTCATTGCAATACAGAAAGGAAATGAAAGCACTACTACATAGCACAAAGAAAAATATCCCAAAACCAAGGTAGAATGTGAACATAGTACAGGTAGTTGGGCAAAACTGTAGATGCAATGTTGTAGAAATTAGAGTGCAGTCTTCACCGTGACCCTTCCTGGCTTTTGGGCCCCAATTTCTCATCCATATTAGAAAAATATATTCTCTTTCGAAGATATATTTCAGAAAACAATTCTAGAAAGGAATGCATATTGGTAATGTTGCCTGCCATTTTAATGGTCCTTTCCTTCATTGTCTTTGCGGAGAATTTACAAGACACACCTACCTGGCACCACGGCGAGCTGATAGAAACGTGTGTCGCAGGCTATGACGCAAATCTTTGTTGACGGAAACATTGTAATTTGATCTTTATTCCATACATTTTACAGCACAAGAAAACATTAAGAATGCTTGTATCATGTTCACCGTCCTACTTTGGTTTCAGGGAGCCTCTAGGGCCTCCAGCGTGTCCTGGGGCGTCCCCGGGGCGTCCCACCGGGAAGCATCCGAACCAGATGCCCGAGCCACCTCAACTGGCTCCTCTTAACGTGGAGGACCAGCGGCTCTACTCCGAGTCCCTCCCGGATCACCGGGCTTCTCACCCTATCTCTAAGGGAGGGCCCGGACACCCTGCGGAGGAAACTCATTTTGGCTGCTTGTATCCGGGATCTTGTTCTTTTGGTCACGAGCTATGGGTGAGGGCAGGAATGTAGATCGACCGGTAAATCAAGAGCTTCGTCTTCCGACCACAATGGAGAGATACAGAGTCCGCATCACTGCAGACACTGCACCGATCCGCCTGTCGCTCCATCCTGCTCTCACTCGTGAAGAAGATACTGGAACTCCTCCACTTGGGGCAGGATCTCATCCCTGACCCGGATAAGTGTTAATGGTGCACTGTGTCTAAGTCCACAGTGTTAATGGTGCACTGCTTTCCTCTCCTGAGACGCCTGATAGTGGACCAGAATTTCCTCGAAGCCATCCGAGTTTTTGCCTGAGCGACCGCCGAAGCCGCATTCCGCTTAGCGAGCCGGTAACTGTCTGCTGCCAGCGGAGTCCCACAGGCCAAATAGGCCCGATAAGACTCCTTCTTCAGCTTGACGGCATCCCTTACCGCTGGTGTCCACCATCTGGTTCGAGGGTTGCCGCCACGACAGGCACCGTAAGTCCACCATGCATTTGTAACACGTGTGCTGTCTTATACAAGTACAGTGTATACAGTAGCTGAGAGTGACAAGATTACGCTTTTAGGCTAGACTCAGAAGACTAAATTTGGCTCTAGGAGTAGAGAATATGAGACTGGACACCTTTAAATTTCAATTGGCACCATATATTGATTTTTTACACAAATACAGATAACACAGAAACAGGCAGACAACAAGACAAGGAAGTACATTAGATATACTTCAATTCATTCGTTCATTGGACTAAGCAGTCCAGTAGCTCCTATCAGATTGAGATTGTCCGTAATGGATGTTTATCCTCGGTCCATGACTCACAACCGATTTTTAGTGTCCAGAAGGGAAAAAAGTGCGAGGAAGGGGAATGTATTGATGGAACATGAGGATTGTGAGCAGTTCGCGAGGGCAATCGGAAGTTTTCAATCTAAAAGAAAGGAATAAAAAGGGGAGAAAAGGGTAACAAAAGAGGACAGGCTGCACTACATGCAACCTCCTACCGTTTCAGCAGATTCAAGCTGGTTTGACTGGTTTGGTACAGTACAGTCCAGGCTTTAGGCCCAGAATAGGCTACTAGCTCACCATCCACTTGGCCTGCATAAAACAGGTCCAATCAATATTCTAGTAGTGTACACTCATTGTCATATATCCAGGAGACTAAATATTGAAAAACAATACAGCTATTACAAATATCAGTCTCACAACTCAAATGTTCAAATATTCGAATATTCTACCATACAAATATATTTAACATATTAAAAGTCCCAAAATTATGTTATGTTAATATCAAATAAACATCCATATGTAAAGTGCATAACAGCACCAGCAATCAACTGAGTAGAATTAAAGTGCATTGAATTAATGGATGTAACAAAAAAAAAAAAACTAAATAACAATCTAAAATACTTGCATTGCTAAAGGACTTATTCAACTTCAAAGTATTTTAGTAACCAAAGTGCTTCAGTTACTAAAGTGCTTTAATTACTAAAGTGCTTCAATTATTTTCCAATTTCTTCCATAATCAAATAAATCAATCACAATAATCACATTTTCATTAATGGACCATATTAAGAAGGCATTGCATTAATAACCACAGGGTAAGCTAAGATGATACATTAAAACGAATGAGGAAGCTAGACTTCGTTACCTAGAAATTAGGACGCTAAACTTCATTATAACACTCACCAATTCTGAAGCTTATTCATATGCTTAACTCGTCTCACTCGCTCAACGTTTAGTTTGACTCGCTCAGCGCGTGGCGCTCAGTTGGTCGGCTCCTGCAGTTAAATTAGTTTAAAGTTCGTGTTCGGCTTTCTATTTGTACAACAATACACGACAGCCTACCTAGACCGGCGGCCAACTACTTCCGCTTTTAACCCGCCCGCACTGGACACGTTACATCACGTCACGTGCAACATTTAATCACATGACACCGGCAGAGTGACGTCAATGCAAAGATGGAAAGCCAGTAAAAGATAATCTTAATAAGAGGGAATGCCATTAAGATTTATTTTATAAAGTGTTATTTCCATCCGGGTTACACATTCATATAAAATAATGTAATACGTCTGTGTCTGGATACGTAGCCTGCCTATGAACTGACCCATGAAGTAGAGAATACTACTAAAACTACTATGAAACATGATCCCAAATATATCACTGCATTCCCACTAGAATTGTAAATAGGTGACTGCTGTCACTCCATTTGATGCATTTACACGTGCCTATCAGTTATCACATTTCTCCAAGTGTGAAAGCTTTACTGTGTTGAGAAGCTTTAGAACAGGATGCCTCTACATAAATAAACTAACACTGATCTCTGCTGATGGGCACCATCATGCTTAGACAAGGTCACGGCAGTCTTCCCTGCTGTCATGAGCCTGGTGGGCATGCAGAGTTTAAGGACTTCCACGGTTGCCAGTCTCCCTTTGATTGGCTTAACTCTCCGTCTCTCACAATCCGTATGAAGCTTGTTTTTAATATTTAATATATTGCTTCCGTGAATCAATTTGAAAGCAAGTGATGCTTGTGATTCAGTGCTGACTGGCTCTGTTACAGCCTGCAGCAGAAAGCAGGTTAATGACTCGCACTGAGTAAGCCGTATCACAAACATATGGCAGTTGTTTGTTCTTCTCTATCTTTATCAGGTTGGGTTTTTAACAGTCACCTGCACACACACAGCACACATACACACACTGTCTAGGGCATTGTTAACTCTTTCACTGCCACTGACGTTTAAATACGTCAAGTAAAAACCTACGCTTCACTGCCAATGACGTCAAAAGACGTCATCCAATGATTTTTTATATATTTTTTGAAACGGGTAGAGGAAACCCTTCCGCATGTCTGGTGAAAGTTTCCAGTCTGTCTGTTGTGCCTAATGACTATTTTTGGCCCCTAGAGGGCAGCGATGACTCTCTTTTGACAAGATCGGGTGGGCGTCAGTAGAGGCGGAGCTAGAGCGTCGAGCAGGAGATGAGAATGGAAGACAAAGGAAAAATGGCGGCCGGTCGCGAGGAGCTCACGCCCGAGACGTTTTTTTCAAAGACCAAAAGCATCGCTGAAAAAGCACATTGTTGACGACGATGATCATCATCGATGATGAAGATGAGGGTGGTGACTCCGTGGTTGAGAAGCATTGACGCGGCAGTAGAAGACGTTAGATGGAGCTAGATGGAGGAGGGAACGGGCAATGGCGAGCGTTTACAAGCAGCTCTAGACTTACAAGATGAAAGGCATCGACCAACGCTAAAATAGTACATTGATGACGACGATGATCATCCTCGATGATGATGAAGGTGAATCCGAGTTTGACAGCGAAATTGGAACCGCTGACGCGGCGGCTATGACGGTGTCGTAACGCGGAGCGCAACCGAGCACGCACAAGCGGACGTTCGATCGGACGACGGAGAGTGCCCCGAGTCCAATGCATATTCATCGGAGGAAGTGTGTACAGTCTGCTACTTGCTTTTTATTCCCCGGAAAAAAAGGCCGTCAAGAAAGTGTAACGTTTGCACGCAAAATGGACCAATGTGAAAGTGAAAGTAAACTGTTGTGCGAGTCCTGGCGTCTCCTTGCACGCAGGAGAGCGTTACAAAAGGAAAAACTGTATTTGAAACATCCACATAATTGTAAGTAGTACCACAGTTGCACACATTTGTAAATAGTTTGCGAAATTGTTTTGTCAAATTGTTACACTGTTGAATGGAAATAAACGTATTTTGCAATCAAAAAACACTTTTTCATTGTTGGTGAAAGCGTTTTACAGAAGTAAAGCACTATTTAGGTGTTTGTGGCATCATTCATGGACAAAAAGAAGTGTACAATTCACTAGAGTGCATGAAATAACATCGTTTCACAAAAAGCTCTTTTTCTCCGTTTTTTGTTTCAAAAGAGAGAATTTCGGTGAAAGTAACCATTTTCTATTGTTGATTACTGAAGAACGGAATAAGGTAGAAACAAACTTTTTTTTTCTGATGAAAGCTGAGAGTCCAATCTTTCATTTGGTAGTATGTGTGTTTCCATAGTCCAAACACAACATTTTCTGTGGATCTTGAAAGATCACTCAAAATGCTTAAATCGGCTGGCAGTGGGGACAACCCGTTTCTGAAAACGTCTGGCAGTGAAAGAGTTAAAGAACCTCTTCCATTTTGATGCTTTAAGTTCCGATTCAGTTTGATTTGTTGTCAGTTGCGATGCTATTAGTCCCATCTTAGTTTGTCTATGCACCCATGTTTTGTCACAAAGGCTGTAGTTTCCGAATGACAGTTTTGTCAGTACGTCGACTGTCGCGTTCTCTTAGATGAGGTTCTCTCAGCACGTCAAGGTTTCCCAATTTACCCATCCCTCTTCTACTTTATACTTTGGAGTACAGCATCCATCCCGCTCAACATTGTGAGTCAAGGTTTCTCCATCAAGAGTTTTCTTCAAGGCCATCTGAATCCAGCCCTGCTCTGTACTTACTTTGTATTTTTGCATATAAACACTATTTTTCCCAACTCCCATTCTTGTCTGTGTGCGAGTCCTAAAATCTGCACCTCACGTGACATAATGAATGTAAACCTATTATTTCTTTCCTCTCAATGAAATGAGAAACGATATAGGGGTCTCTTGCTTTGGAAGTCCAACCATCACATGTAACGACTTGTAACTTGTAACGAAAAGTGCTGTCTTTAACTCTGTGCTAAGCTTTGGGATGGCAACTTCTTGTACACATGTACCATCTTCTTAAACTGCTGATTTTCCACAATGTACAGTCGAAAGTCCTAGCATATGAATGCGGCCAAAGTCTCTGTTATCTTCTGTATGCGGACAGAGCTTGGTGGCAGTTTGTACTGCAGGCAAATTATAGGTCTATCCAAAAATTACCCAGAACTTCAGATTTAAAAGTAGAAGGCGCATGTTTCAGGCGGCCGCTTCTTGCTTTTGTCGCAGCATCTTCTGTTCTCATATTAAGGACGCTCCGATCCGATGCGTGGATCGAGTATTGGCCCAGATATTGGGGAAAAAGCCGAGCGGGGACCTCCGTGAGAGCGAGCGGCGACTAGTTGGTCTCACCGCTGGCCAAGCGGGGACCTCCCCTCTTTCTCTCACCGTCGCCCGATCAGGGCCTGCCTCGCAGCTCTGCGAGGAAGGACGGCCGTGTGAGAAGCGGCAACAGAGTTGGCCGAGGCGGGCGAGACAAGAATAATGTAATTAATTATGCCTGTTGTGATGGCATTTTGTACATAAAGGTGGCATTTGGTGATCATCTATTTCCTTAATCTATCAAGAGCAAAAAAGCATGTAGCCTATGAATATTTATTTACGTGCAGACATGACAGACAGTGTGTAGACAGAAGCAAGTGGCGCAGGAGGCTTGGCCACATCGAACTCACTTTGTAAACACAAGCGCTTGGAATCAGGCGAGCCTTGGCCACATTATGCACAGTTGATACTTTAACACTGTTTGAATGTAAGAAAATAAATGTGTACCGTCACTTAAGTACATTCATTCAATATACATTCAATAAATGTATTGAAAATATTGAATGCAAATCATACTCCAATAAATGTAAAAAATATATATTTCGAAGACATTAAACATCTAAAAGCAGTTGAGTTTTTTGGGGCGGAAATACAGTATATTGAATATTATTGGGGGGACTACTGCAAAGATAATTTAGTATGGATCGGATCGGTATTGGCAAATACTGAAACCAAGGTATCGGTATCAAATCGGTAATGGAAAAAGTGGATCAGAGCATCCCTAGTTCATATTTGTGAATAATGTGCAAAGTGTCCCCCACTGGCAAGGAGGTGAATCGATTTTGAATTATGAGGGGAAGTATAGCAATTAATTGATAATTCTATATATTTACCCGCCCCTAACATACACACATACTCATACACACACTTCGTTTTATATCCAAGAACAGTCATGTGAAGAAATAATCTCTGTCTACTGCAGATGCTCTGACCTTAATCTGCAAGTGTGCCATACCTATTTTTGTATACACAAAACATATTTTTAAATTTGATAGATTTTGTTTTTTTTTATCAATCATGATTTAAAGTTATCAGAAACACAAAAAAAAGCTCTTGTTTAAAGGTTCAATGTGCAGCTTTTTCTACAACACAGCCCAAATAAGTACAAAATGCCCTGACTTCTTTACTCCAACTGTGCCTATCAGCTTGTATCGTTCCTTCAGTGTGGAGTGTTCAAGGCGAACACGCCATTGTTTCTTGAGTGGGGGAGGAGTGGATTGGCACCATGCACAATCTAAGTTAACACAGAGGCTGCACGAACACTTTAGGCCAGTGACAGTCACAAGTAAAAAAAAGTGACCAACTCTACAATGATCCTTTAAAAAGCCTGAACCATGAAATATGAGAAAATGATTCTTTGTCTATAGTATTTATTGGTCCTTTTGAACAAATGATTTTTTTTTAAATCAACTTCCACATATGACTTTTGATTTGTGTCATATTTGATACATCCAGTCACAATGCTTTAAATGTTTACATTTATAACTGTAAAAAATCTAATAATAAACGGACATATCAAACATTTTAGTATTTCCAAAAATCAGGAAAAAAAAATGTTTTCCCACTATTAATAAGTATAGGTGTGTCTCCTTTCTCAATTAGGGTGATCTTGCAAGGTTGCTGGAAAAGCCATCAGCCAGAGCCGTATATAAAGAGAGTTTGGCCAACTATCGGCAGGGTAACAAGATGGCGTCCATATGTCATGTGACTAGCAGTTGACCAATCACAGCGTGACTAATCACAGCGTGATTGGTCAACTGTATTATTATTGTAGTACTATATACGGCTCTGCCATCAACTGGGTGATACTGCCCTCTAATGGATCATCCGTGCAATGCATGTATTATATTATATACATCGGGGTTTTAACTCTTTTACTGCCATACGTTATCCAAAAAACAACCCCGTCGATTTCGAGCATTTTAACTCATCTTTCAAGGCAGACAGAATATTGTGTACTTTTACTACATTAACATGCTGGGTACCTAATGAAAGATCACGTTCCATTCATTCATTAGAAAAAAAAGTATGTTTCTACTAGTGATGCACCGAATTTTTGGCTGAAAATTACTATTTTTGCCATGTTTGGCATTCGGCCAAAATAAAATTAAAGCCGAAAGAATATGGCCAAAATATAATGTGGTGACAAAAGCAAAAAAAAATAAAAATGCTACAAGCAACCGTCTGTTTGAATTAAACAGCAAACGCGGGGGTGAGTTTCCGTCTCTCTTCTCTCTGGCTTTTCACTGTGTGAGTTTGCACTGGTCGGTTGCAGCAGCTCCCGGGGTCATTGCGCACACCGGAGGAGATGGGCGTCGCTTGGTATACAACATTTAAGCGGATCGAAAAAAGACAGAACTGCCGTGTACTGCAGTACAGGTGAGCCACTATTTCTCCTGCAGCGCCTTCCCTCTTTTTTTACAAGAGCCCCTCGAACGCTTCGACTTTTTCACCAGCATCCCGGTGGGCGTGCTAAATACTTTAGCTAATGCTAGCACTATTGCTATCAACAGTTTTAAACACGGAAACATTTACCACTATTTCCGGGTGGCGACAGACCTGTACAGGACGCTATGTGTGACTCTACAGTCCGTTAGCTGGTGCGAACAAATGTGATTATTTATTTTTAAACGTTGGTGAATATGTGAATATGCCCGGCAACTTGTCCCGCCGTACGCATTCGTGCCTGGCCGTGCGAACTACATTAAACTACTATAAAGTGCAATCGCACTGCCAGAAAATGCTCAACCCTTGTTTGGTGTTTAATGTACCATTAGCCAACATGTCTGTGGTGGGCACATTTAAATGCAGATTGTGCTTGGTTAAAATGCCAGTGCTAAATAAATATTATAATTGTCATTAAAATTAATAGATGCAATGAAAAATTGGCATCATTTTTTTTCGGCGTTTCGGTTTTCGGCCAAGCATTTTCGGTTTTGGGTAACCATTTTCATTTCCATGCATTGCTAGTTTCTACCTTATTCCGTTCTTTAGTAATCACCATTTGAAAATAGGTAATTTAAATAATTTAAAAGATAAGGAGAAAATAAGCTTTTTGTGAAAAAAGTTCTGCACAACAGTGACTTTGACACAAATATTTTTTTAGTGACGCTCTGTGAATTTGATTTAATGTGACAAAGGATTTGATCATTCACGTCATCCTTGAAAACGTTCTATTACATCATATCAATCTGTTTCACTGCAATTGCATACACCGGCAGAACATTGAAAAGAGATACAATGCTGCCATTTGTTGGCCATAGTTAGTGGGTGTTTTTGATTTCACAAGCCCATTGACCAGGCAGCGCTGCACAACAACTTCCACTGCCCATTGAGAAAAAAAAACATAGTAAAGGTCAATTAACGTTTTTGGCGGCATTCATTTGGATTTTTATAAATGTCATTAAACATTTTTGGCGGTAAAAGAGTTCATGGGGGGAAAAATGATTATACTCATGAAATAGAGGGCTCAAAATGTCTTGCATTTAATATGATACGTTTGGCGTTATAGGGTTAAAGCACGTGTCAAGATCCTGTCCTCAAGGGCCTGAGTCCTGCATGTTTTCGAGGTTTCTCTACTCCAACGCACCTGATTCAATGATCAGGATAATTATCAGGCTCCTGCAGAGCATGCTGATGAGCTTAAATATGAATCAGCTGTGTTGAACGTGTGAAACCTCTAAAACATGCAGGACTGAGGGCCTTGAGGACCGGACTTTGACACCACTGCTTTAAAGGAATTTGTTTTTGTGTATGTTACATGTCACACAAAAACAGGTACTCCCCCAAACCACAACATTAAATTAGTTGACTTGCATGCAAAACCTCTACATATAGCAGGATGGATAAACAATGGAGGAATTATTCCATAGTGTACCTTGTCGTGGGAATGCTAAAGGGATTTTTTTTTATATAGCTAATCTTTTCCATTCTGAAAAAGAGTAGACTTCCACTTTGAGTGCATCGCATCAACGATATTAGAGGATATTACTGGAACCATGAATGGGAAGTGAGGGACTGAAACTACACATTTCTTGAAGAAGGTAGTGCACACTGGTAAATAATATATTTCCTCAGCTGCAGAGATCATCTTGTGTTTTTTTCCTTTTAGCATCTCACTCAAAACACACATCAACTCTGTAAAATGTCTGCACTTGTCATCCAAACGTCAACACAAATATATTTTAGTCAGAAGTTTTAAAGGAGAAAAACAACAGCAAGTTGTTTTCAAATGACTTTTTAACCTTTTAGACAAAAGTTAGTAAAAATATATGGGGACTGAAAAAGACATTAAAGCCTTCCACATCATGATGAGGTTTGATTGTTTTTGGCTATAAAAGAGTGATGCGTTTCGCTCCTGAATGCTTTTTATACGTCCTCTTGATTCACACTGCCGCAGGGAAAAACAAGTATCAATTTATACTGTCATTATTTTGTGATTTGAGAGATGCTCTCTTTTTAAAGGTTGTTTGGAAGTTAAGTGTGTACTGAAATGCAGAATTCATCAGAGAATGAACATTTGGAAGAAGGCTAACTTTAACTCACTCCTGCATTAGCCAGGAACTAACCCACCATTTTGAAAGCAAGAATACATTCTATATGCTAGCACTAGTCAAAACACAACAATCTGATTGTGTTCATGGAATAAGAATTAAACCGAATAAATATTCAATGTTAGGAAAAATCATTACCAACTGCAAATTGGAAGTGATATCAAAGCATCTTAGTTGCTGAAAAAGCAAAATGAAACAAAACTTAAGTGTATTTTTGTTTACAGTATTTTGCTTAATCAGGATGGGTGCACACGTTCTCAGGTACATACAGCACATCAGCACATTCAATTTGGTTGCATGGCACACACCAAGCAAGCACGGGCACTTGGCAGAAGCTATTAACCCCCCGCAAGGGAAAGGTGTTGCTGCTGTGTCGAGATGCCGCTGGAGTGTCCTGGTGTCAGAGCAGGTTCAGGCACATACTGAGTGATTATTATAATTTGAATTTAAATGATAATGAGCTGTACCTCAAGGGTTCAGCCTCTGTTTCCCAATGGGGCGTTTTAACAGAAATTGTTGTTGCTGCTTTTTTTTTTTTTATTCAAATATGTAGTTTGCAATTCCATAATATTATCAATATAAGTCTCTAAGTTTTTTTTAAGATTAAAAGATTGAATCTACATCAAGCAATTATAATAGATTGAGATCATAAATGAAGCCCAATGTTAAAGATATATATTAATATTATATTAATGCAATAATTTGATTTGATTTGGTCATTATTAATCTCGAACAATAACAAATACAATGAAAATAAACAAAAAGTCTCATATAAAGTGGAAGGTTCGAGAAGGGGTCCATAGGTGTGATTGTGAGTGTGGATGGTTTGTTCGTCTCTGTGCCCTGCGATAGGCTGGCAACTGGTTCAGGGTGTACTCCGCCTACTGCCCGAAGCCAGCTGGGATAGGCTCCAGCGCCCCCCGCGACCCTTGTGAGAACAAGCGGTTAAGAAAATAGATGGATGGAATCATTTTCATTGCAAAAGCCACTTTGTTTTTTGTTTTTTTTACTTTAACTGAATAAACACGGTGAAAGCAATCAATTACAGTTTTTTTTTTTACTATTGCTTAAGCACGAAATACAAAACAGGGCTCTGATTTTAAAAACACACAATTAGCACAACCTTGCACATGAGATGCAGCACATCTCACATGCTGTGCAAAATGAATCACTGTTATTAAAACTCTAAACACATGTATATAAACCATCTTATGTTGCCATATGACAAACACACGTGTCATAAGGTTTAACTCTGTTTGAACTAGTTTACACACTGCATTGTTTTACTTAAGCAGTTAGGGTAAGCGAAGTACAGAAAGAAAATACAAATACACAAAATGGTTCAACACTATTGAAAATAGGATTCATTTGTCTTCATATAACCAAAATCAGTCAAGATAGACAATCACAACAAAATGTGTCCCAACACTGTAAGCCAAGAAAATAGACAAATAAAAATACTGTACTTGCAGTACAGGTTCAATTTACTATATACAATAAATAAATACATAAATAAATCAATGAAATAAATCGCAGAGTTCGGGGGTAGGCAACCCTGGTCCCAGAGAGCTGCTCGAGTTGATCATTTGAATCCCCTGTGTTGGAGTTGGGAGATAACTAAAACATGCAAGACTGCGGCTCTCTAGGACCGGGGTTGCCCTACCCTTGGCCTAGTTGGATCTGACCAGCAAATTTCATCAACATCGTAGGCAATATATATTCTTTACCAGTGTGCACTACCTTCTTCAATATATAATATGATAATATGACATTATCAAATAGCGTTGCACGAATTTTGACAGATTTGGTCCTCTTCTTTGAGGACGTTCTCCTCCTATTTCAGTTCTTCCTCATCCTCTACCTCCTGCTTATCCTCCATGGATTCCCCCTCTCACCCTCACTTTTCTTCCTCTGATTTCTTCGATTTTGGTTGAAAGCAGGTGAACATATCTGCTGCATTTTTGTAGTGTTCAAATCTGATGGGTTTGTCTACAAAAAAGCAATCGTGTGTTCAAACAGCTAATGTGCGTGTGTTTAACTCATTTGCTCCCAAAAACGTATAAATGTTTTCTATTTTAAAAATTACCATGCTCCCAAAGACATATTTATATGTTTTTTAAATGTTTTATTCTTATTTTTATTTTTTATGCTATAGCATACAGAAGGCTTTGATGCAGCCTCTGAACTGAAGAGAGTGCTTGAAGCAATGATAATTATTACAAAAACGGCCAGCAGGTGGCAGCAGAGTATAAGAGATCAACCATGGCCATGTTGCAAAAAGCTGTTTTCCCCACTGTTTTAAACAGATTTGTGAATAATGATGAAACTTAGCTATATACTAATGCTAATTGCTTCAAAACGGAAACAGATAGAAATACACTGATGAAAGAAGATACTCTACTCATTCTTTTGGTAGGTTCCATGTTCTTATAGAAGTAGAACACAATATTCTGTGAGCCTTGCAAAATCAGTCAAAATCCAGTAAAACAGTCGGTAGCCAAAGAGGAGGCTTCAGTGAAAATGGCTGGGAGTGAATGGGTTAATCAACTGACTCATGTGTGTGGTGATTTGTCAGTCAGTGCTTTGGAATTGCAAGGAAGTGACATTATGGCATACTGTGTCTACTGTCTAATGTAGAAAAGTGTTTTCAGTGTTTCACAAATCATTGTGTGTGTTGTTCTGAAAAAAAGTGTGAGGCTGACTTTGGGTTTATAGTAGTGAAAATCTGGTCCAATGATTTGCTTCTTCAGTGTAAAGTGTTGATAATTATGTAATTATTTTGTTTTTAGTGTTTATGCAATCATAATAAAACTATAATCAATCAAGCAATTATACAATGTTTGTTATATGTTCACCAATCCATTATTGACACTTTGCAGAAACTGGATTAAAACATTTTTGTTTCTGAAACTGAAATATTTTGATTCTTGAAAGGGTTAAGAAGAGAAACGTAGCTGTAAATTTATTTGTATCTTTGCATATCTAGAAAGGTTTAGTAGCAGTACTAATGGTGGTCCCCATTATTCACATCACCCCACTTTTTCGACATCTACATGTCTAATGCTGCAATTAAATAGGGTAATAATGTCAAAATGTATTCTTAGTGTATGCCGCTGGGCACTAGAAAGTGGACACTGGGTCGCAAATGGACGTCGAGCCTTATGTAAGACTTATGTCTATGACTGTATACTATTTCTATCAGTAGGGATATTTTATACCACTTTTTTTTCAGACTGATAACAGTGTGACTACCGTACTCAACTCAGGTAGTCAATCATACCGATACCAAGTACTGATTCCACTAGTACTTTTGTTCAAATGGCCCCCCAAACCACAATGAAAGGTTATTTTAAAGAAAGACGTGTATATATACCAATGTAGCATTTTCCTTGATATTTTATGAAATAAATATAAATGTTTTATTCTTCTAATTTCTAGTCCCTGATTGTATAACCGCCCTCATGAACACCAATACCGTGAAAGGAGGCCGGGTATTGTCCCGAAGTATAAGCATACATAAAACTTTTTTTGTCTTTTGCAACATCAAATAAAATCTACTCAAATGTAATTTAACCTACACAAAACATTGTGTAACTAGTATACGCTCTAAAAAGATTTGGTTCATTTGAAAAAATGTTTGATCCAACTTTCTGGGTTGTTTTGTACAAAACAACTGTAAAAAAAAAAAAAAAGAAAAAAAGTTCATTTTGTACAAAACAACTCAAAAACTTGAAAAAACTTGAAAAAAAAAAAAAGACCCCAGTAGCGGTCGGCCCCAAATGATTGTAGAAGGTAGGTTAACTAGCTGGGTATATATTGGAGTGGTTTTGAAAAAAAAAAATCCCTTAATAACCAATGATCTTAAAAATAAAATTTGCTTTTCACACATGCTCAGGATATAAAAAAGGATAATGTTTTTTTTTCAATCAATAAGCCATTAGTGACCGCTGAAGCTGACACTGTCAGATATTTGCCCCCATCCCCTCGACCCTACAGGTTTTCATTTTGTTAACTCTCTCACCTCCAGCACCCTCAATCCAGACAAGTTGAATTTAGTCTCTTCCAGCTTTGCCGGCGATGTGCTCTCAGCCATGTGCTTGAGCCTGCATGGCATCGAGTCATGAAATGAGATTTTGCTGCTGTCGCTACATTGCCAGCTAAGAAAGTCACATCTCACTCTGAGTGAACGCCTAGCCGCGTTTCCCCTTTTTACCCTCCAAACTCAGCGCGGTCATGCCTCAGCATCACTAAAATGGATCGATGGAGCTTATCTCTGTAAGCTGCCTGCTGTCAATACAGGAAATGTTGTGTGCTATGATAAGGCTGCGGTGATATTAAGCAGTTAAAGAGTATTAGCTAGGTAGTGGAAAGTAAATAAAAACGGAGGAGCTTTGTGTGCACACACTTTACGTATAATGGGGAGCTGTTTCAGAGTCTCTCACTTCTGGGAAATGTCCTTTAAAATGAGTTTTCTACTGATCTGACTCCTGTGAAATATTGATCTATCGTACTTGTTTCCTTGCCATGTCATTGATTCTTTACTCTCAAACAACCCCCCTTCAATTGAACAAATAAATCAATTAACAGCATGCATTGTTATCATTCCTCTTGTTTTTTTGGGGGTATTTGAACCCTAGTTAGTGAGCGCTGAGTACCATGGCGGTCAAAGTTTGCTCGACATGCTTCTTTGAAATCTTTATAAACAATTCTGTTGGATCCCACATGAAACGATTTTTAAAAAGTTTTTGCCTAGGGTTGAAAGTCTTTTGAAGCCAAATCCCGATCAATCTTATATTAGAACATGACATCTTTGCACATATGATTCTCATTTTTTTAAGCTTTCCCCACCTTCTTTTTAGGATGAAAGGGCATGAAAAAAAATTAAAAACTGACAATCGTTACCAGTGATTCCTACCCACCCCCTTTTTTTTCTTTCTCCAAAGGGTGTTATTTGATATGAAAGTTTCAGCTTTTTGCCTTGAGGTGGTTTTATAGTGATGGCAAATAACTGTGAGTTGGAATGATGTCCAAAACTAGAACAAAGGTTGACTAACAATTGTAGACAGTTAGGAACCTGCTATCGAAGTTTGTTTTGGTTATGCTCTTTCTAAGGATATACATCCTGTATTGTTTTATACTGTATATGTAAAAACAAAACAAACATTGAATCAAACATATTTCAAGAGTCTGGCATTGTATTTACTCCTGCAAGTATATATTTTTTTACTTTAATCTCTCAAGATGTTTGCTTTTTTTTTCTCACTCTGAGATGTTTGCATTTAAATAGTTTTCATCTTTGTGAGATGTGGAACTTTGGGTGGCGTTTACATGCTGTGCCCAACTGCCTTTTGCTTTTTTCTGAAGATCACACCATGGTGCCATGCCAGCATATGCCATTCTCTGCCCTCCATTAACATTTCTGAGTCCGTTTTTTCTCTTCTTTTTTACATGTAGTATTTACTTATTTATTTGACATTGGTACAAGCTTGCTCGTGCTCAGTCCCCAGTTGGGCTCTTCCACAACATTGCAGTACAGTATAAAATATAATTTAATTTAACTCTTTCACTGCCATGGACGTTAAAAGACGTCAAGTAAAAACCTACAGAGGGCCGCCAATGACGTTAAAAGACGTCATCCAATTTATTTATTTATTTTTTTTGAAACGTGTGGAGGCCAGCTGTGGTGAAAGTTTCAAGCAGATCTAGTTAGCCTAATGACTATTTTTGGCCCCTAGATGGCAGCAATGACTCTCTTTTGACAAGATTGGGTAGGCGTCAGTAGAAGACGTGAGGCGGAGCTAGAGGGGACAATGGCTGGGGAAGGGAAGAGAACATGGCGACCGGTTGCAAGCAGCTCACGGTCGAGCAGTTTTTTTCAAAGACGAAAAGCATCGACCAACGCTAAAGAGCACATTGATGACGACGATGATCATCATCGATGATGATGATGGTGACTCCGAGGTTGGAAGCATTGACGCGGCAGTAGAAGACGTGAGGTGGAGCTAGATGGCTGAAGAAGCGAACAATGGCGACCGGTTGCAAGCAGCTCACACTTGGGAATTTTTTTCAAAGAACGAAAGGCATCGACCAACGCTAAAGAGCGCATTGATGACGACGATGATCATCATCGATGATGATGATGGTGACTCCGAGGTTGACGCCGAAGTTGGAAGCGCTGACGCGGCGGCTATGACGACGTCATAAAGGTTCACGGGCTAGCGATGCTAACACCGGAAAACGCGGAGCACAACCGAGCACGCTCAGGCGGACGTTCAATCGGACGACGAAGAGTGCCCCGAGTCCAATGCATATTCATTGGAGGAGTGGGTACAGTCTGCTACTTGCTATTCCCCGAAAAAAAAGGCCGTCAAGAAAGTGTAACGTCTGCACGCGAAACGGACAATCGAAGTGAAACGTATCTGTTGTGCAAATCCTGCTCCGTCTCCTTGCACGCAGGGCAGTTTTACAAAAAGAAAAACTGTATTTGAAACATCCACATAATTGTAAATAGTACCACAGTTGCACACAGTTGTAAATAGTTTGCGAAATAGTTTTGTCAAATTGTTACACTGTTGAATGGAAATAAACTTATTTTGCAATCTAAAAACACTTTTTCATTGTTGGTGGTGGTGTATTACAGAAGTAAAGCACTATTTAGGTGTTTGTGGCATCATTCATGGACAAAAAGAAGTGTAGAATTCACTAGAGTGCATGAAATAACATCGTTTCACAAAAAGCTCTTTTTCTCCGCTTTTTGTTTCAAAACAGAGCATTTCGGTAAAACTAACCATTTTCTATTGTTGATTACTAAAGAACGGAATAAGGTAGAAACAAACTTTTTTCTGATGAAAGATGAGAGTTCAATCTTTCATTTTGTAGTATGTGTGTTTCCATAGTCCAAACACAACATTTTCTGTGGACCTTGAAAGATCAGTTAAAATGCTTAAATCGGCTGGCACTGGCAACATCCCGTTTCTGAAAACGTCTGGCAGTGAAAGAGTTAAAAAGGCCATATGATGCAATTCAATAATCAGTAATACAATGTTGCATTTATATGTGTTAGGTTTAGGTGGGATTAGGTGGTGGTTGTGAACCCATAGTGGAGGGAGGCCGAGGAAGGAGGCAGAGGTGGGGTCAAAAAAGGATTTTCTTTAATCAAACAAAAACAAGGAGGCAAAACAAGGTACTGGTCGGGAACAAAACAACAAAGCCCAAAAAGGCAAACTAGGCAAGACGTAGGGGGAAACAACAGGACAAAAAAATGGCAGTATGGCAGGAGGAAGCAACAATTGATTGACAGAGACAGAGGGGACTATATACTATATACTAATGACAAAACGAGACACATCTGGGCAAGACACAAGTGGCTGAGGGCACTGATTGCTTGACATGAGGAAGGGCAGGATTAACAAGACCAAGGGAGACATACAAGGATAACAAAACAGAGGGACTAGAGAACAAAGTCAAAACAAAAACCAAACCCATGATAGAAACAAAACAAAAACCCAAACCAAACCATGACAATATGACATAAAGCAGTGGTGCCCAAGTCCGCTCCTCGAGAGCCCCTTTGCAGCCTGTTTTCCATGTCTCCCTCCTTCAGCGCAGCTGAATCTAATGATCAGCTCATCAGCAAGCTTTGCAGAAGCCCGACAACGATCATGAATCAGGTGTGTTAGAGGAGAGAATCATGGAAAACAGGCTGGATAGGGACTCTCAATGACCGGACTTGGGCACCCCTGACATAAAGTCATCAATCACTCGCAACATTGCTGTAAAATATAAACTATACTTCCATTTGAATATAAATGAAATAAAAATACACCATATAATTCAGTAATTCATTCATCAAAACTGCTTTTATATTATATCAAATTTTCACTCTCGCTCAATTCAAGATGGATTTTATTTCTGATGGCAGCGTGTTTCAGAGTTTACAAATCTTATAAGAAAAGTGTGACTATTGTAATTATGGTTTTGCGGATCTTCTAGTGATTCTGTCTTTTCTCTTAATACATCAGATTTGTGTAATAAACGTAATACATAGAACATAGTAACATAAAGTAACACATTTAGACACATACAATTTTATTAGACAGTTTGGGGAAAAAAAAGCTTTAAGAAAAAAAAGCTTAAATTCAAACCAGATTTGTAGTCAGTACTCCACAGTCCTTATAGCCTCTTTTAAACTGTCGGTCTAAGCCTGCATTTCCTCTTTTTTTTTTTTTTTTTGCATCTTATTTTGCACCTTTGTGTGAGACAGCAGTTTTCAAATTTGCGTCCCTGAACTCTCTGGAATTTCTTCCAGGCTCTTAAAATGGACCTAAAGAGATGGCAAAGGCTTTTGGTGTTTTTGCAGCATAATATTTTACACTGTTCAAGCTGCTGCACTTTGTCCACATCATTAATTTATTCATAACAAGAAGACAAACTATCGATGTTACATTCTCCTACAAAAAAGAGGTCAGTGCCAAGATAGATGAGACATTTTGTGGCTGTATTTTGTGCAATTTGGATAGTTATTTCTCACTCACAGAAATGTTTCAAGCTTAACTTAAGATTTATGTATTTTTTTTACATGACAAATTTCATGTACTTTTTAAAGATAATTTTAACACAAACCTACCAAATAAACATTATATGATACATATTTGTTTGTCTAATAAAGCCTATTTATTTGAAATGCATAATCCTCATTTTTATGTATTTAGTATTAAAGGTGCATTGCGCCGTTTAAAAAGGTGATGTTAAAGCTTTTTCTACATCATACATGCTCCACCAATGCCCAGATGAGTACGAAGAGCCCTGACTGTTTTACTCTGACTGCACTTATCAGCTTTTATCTTCCCTTTATAGAGAGTGTGCGGACCCTCACACTCCACAGTTTCTTTGAGGAGGGGAGGGGCGGAATTTATCTTGCCTCTTTTGAAGTCAGGTCTTTGTTTGTCAACTGTGGCTGTCGCTTTAAGATAAGGCAATAAGTCATGTACAAAATCTACATCAATCTTAAATTAGACTTGAAATATTTCTGTGAGTGCTTATACATTCATTTTTGAGCATACAGTGAACGTGTTACTCCTCAATTTGTTAATTATGTCTTCTGGTAAGTCACGGTTGGGAACTACTGCTCTATACTGATGGCAGTGCTATTAATTTGATGTATGCCTCAAAACAACTAGTAATTATACAAATATGTACTGCTTTAACCTCTAGCGTCAAGCTCCTTTGTAACCATGCACCCATAATTTTAATGCATTTAAAGAGAAACATGCTGGAGGGAGATGCAAGAACATGCCGTACATGGTAATTATTATGAGTCTCCTGGGACTTTAGACTTTTGCAACAAGGCTTGTTTCATCTACGTTGAATGATACACAACATATTCTTGAATCGCTTTTTCTCTTGAAAGGCAGCCATGAGATGCCATAAAGTCACCAGAAGCCATGTTGGCAGTTATAGAGATTTATCAAGCTCAAGCTGCAACATTACAGTGCTACAAAATTTGACTTTTAATAAATACCTAATTTGTATAGGATACTATTATGGAATTTAACCAATGACTCTATAAGGGGTTAAGCAATAGTGTGCACACATACAAAAAAATTGATTTTGCTGGAAATACTGTATCCTTCACTGCAAAAGACAGCAATGGAATATGTACTGTGAGTCTGCATCAATGATGAAATATTTGTATCAGAGAAACAAAATTTGAAAATGCCAGCTCTGGAGATGTTGACTGAGACACTTTTCAGGATGGATATTGCTGGCTTTTCTCAGTAATAAACTTTCTCAGTTTCAATCAGAAGTAATGAGACCATTTGTCTCATAGCTAAGCGTAAGAAAAAAAGTTTATCTCCTTTTACCATTAGAGTATCTTATTGCCCACTTTCATTATTGCCTGTCACACAACTATATCAAGTTTTAACAAATGACTCTCTACTCCGTGAATGCGCTTACCAATGAATTGTAAGTCAGATTGATCAAAGGGCACCGTTTCATACATTGATTTTTACCCCCCTTTACTCTCATCTTCTTTTTCATTTTTAATGTCTTCAGTTCAGTGAGAGAAGGCTTTCAATATTTTATACCACTCAGGATTTCAAAATAATTCCTTTGCACTTTTATTAACAATACCTGCTTGAGGTGTGACGCACTTCATGAACTGTGCTTCCTTTCTTACACAGGAAAAGCCAGCACTGCTTAAAATGAATTCAATTGTACTTTTCCTAATCGTAGGTTTCTTGAAACTAAAACTATGGTGAACTTTGTTGTTGGCCTGTTTTAAATATTACTGCTGTTAAGGATTTTGGCAAACATACAGTATCTTATTTTCCTTTGTAAAGGTTTGTCAGTAGTATCTAATGCAAAAGGTGGGAACGAAGTTGCATTGCGGCACCTTTCCAAAGCAGAGTTCAAGTTTGAACAACCTTTTCTTCAAGTACTTCCCAGTCATCTTGCTTGAGTAGGAGCAGGGAAAAGCAGGTTCCTAAGCAAAACACGGAATCCAAAAAGGCCCAAATGGATAAAGATTTGTGCATCTCAGACTGCAAATTTATCACAACACAGAAGTGAAACAACTTTATTCACCTTCAACTGTAAATTTATAAGTCAATAGATACCACATGTAATTTTGAAATATTTAGATTATATTATTAATTTTTTTAAGCCGCACAACAAAAACTGCCCTTACAAATATATCAATGTTGGTGTAAAAGTACAATTAATCTACTGAGATATTTGTTTTTGTCTCTGCGAGCTGGATGAGGAAACAAAAATATTAAAAGGTGTAATTATCAGAATGCAAGGACTTTATCTCCCACTGTAGCTAATGAAAATAATTTGTAAAAAAAAATTGACAGAAATGTGTATTGATATAGGAACAATTGCTCAATGCTTTTATATTAGATTGCATTTTTGCTAGAGTATCTAACGACATGGCTGGTATGTGCTTTTCAAGATATTTTCAAAATAGCGTGTAGTTTCTTGACTCTTTAAACGAGAAGTTTAACAATTTTCACTTCAAATTCCTTTTTCTTTATTTTGTTTGTCATCTTCCTTTTTTTTATGTATTCCATGACATGGCTAGTATGTGAAGTTCCATCCTTTAGCCCTTGTTTGTGCCTGCTTGCACACAAGCGGTTGGTGTGTGTGTTTCTTCTCTAAGTGATGGGGAGGAGGCATTTATAAAGTCTCACGCCAGTGTTAGGGACAGAAAGAGGACCAACATTAATCTAAGAGTTCAATCCTATAGTTGTCACCCTGTTTGGGATGGGGTGGGTAAGGGGCCTGACACTGACTTAAAGGCCTTTGGTCAGAACAATGGCTGGCCTTTGTTGTGTTGTTTTTGGGAGAAAGACACGGAGTTCACAGCTGAACTCTCCAAAACGTTTCTCTCACGCCTTTCTTATTGCGCCCTATTTATTTTTTGAACCGACTCACTTTTTTTTGCATGTGATTCAATGCTTGGGTATAAGTTTCAGAGATCCTGAGCGGAAAGTGCAATCTTAAGATGGTGCCCTTGGCAAATTAAACTAATTGCTAACTAATTATAAAGAGAAAAGGCAAACGTTTTACTTTACTCTTTTTGTTGTAATCTTTTCTCCTAATATTGCATTCATTTGTATGTAGATTTTAAGATGTTTGATGGTATTTGAAAATGTCTTGCCCATTCATTGATCAATGGGACAGTCACACACATATGGCCATCAGCTCAACGTGGCTCTTTCATTCTGCTGGTAGTAATGCTCTTTTGATTGTACAATGTGAAATGTCTTCTCTTAAAATATGGCATTACATTTGCCAACATGTATTAAACATGCAAACATATAAGGTCTGGTGTTTTTACAGCAAAAATCTTAATCAGTGATTTCAGTAGATGGCATATTAATTAGTGGGGATATTCAATACCATTTTTTTTTTCCAGACCGATGCGATTCCTCAACTCGAGCCAGTTGTAACTGATGCTGATAAAAAGTACAGATGCCACTAGTACTTTTGATAGATAACGTTTACCCCAAAAAACAATGTCAGATCATTTTAAATAAAGACCTATGTATTTCAATATAACATTTCCCTTACAATTGCATGCAAGTAATGGAGATTTCCATTTCTTCTAATTTCTACTTACTTTAGTTCCTGATTGTAAAAGAGGGTGGCTGATACCGCTGTCGTGAGTACCGATACACTAAAATAAGGCCGGGCATCGGCTCGTCAATACCTGGTATCAGTACTAGCCCATCCCTAATATTTAGTATTAAGAAAAATATATGAATATATGAATGTGTGTGTGCACAGGATAATTAATTGAGTTTGGGTGAAAAATTTGGAAAAAGTACACGTAGGGCAATTAATTGCCTTACAAAATTAAACAGTGTTTTTTTTTACTGAAATATTAACTAATTTTCTTCCAAAAACATATAAACAGTTTCTATTTTAAATATTGCCATGGTCCGAAAAACTTATATTTTGGTGTTTTTTTTAATGTTTTTTTGCTTTCGTTTTTTTTTTATGCTAGAGCATACAGAAGGATTTGATGCAGCTTCTGACCTGAAGAGGTCGCTCAAAGCAATGGTAGTTATTACCCCCCCAAAAAAAGGCCAGCGGGTGGCAGCAGAGTATAAGAGATCATCCAGGGCCATATTGCAACAAGCTCTTTTTCCCAGTGTTTTCAACAGATTTGTGAATAATGATGAAACATTGCTATATTCTAATGCTAATTGCTGCAAACCGGAAACAGATACAAATACACTTTTTTTCCTGGTGAAAGAAGAGACTCTAACCTTTCTTTTGGTAGGTTCCATGTTTTTATAGCAATAGAACACAATATTCTGTGGGCCTTGCAAAATCAGTCAAAATCCAGTAAAACAGCCGGGAACGGAGGAGTTTGCTTCAGTGAAAATGGCTGGGAGGGATGAGTTAATGAAATAATTCAAACACACAAGCAATTTGCACCTTTTACACATTTTTGGATACAAAGTCTAGCCAACATTGATACTACCAGAATTTTACATTGGTGTTTAACCGTCTTAAATAATTTAATGTTCAGACGACATGCATTATTCTCATTAGTAATTCATCAAGCGCATGACTGACTTCTGTTCATTACACAATTACAGCAACTGAGGAATTTCTACTTCACCAATGTAAACATGTCAGCGTGGAAACAGTATAATCAAATTTACTGTTTGAATCTAACGGCTCTAATCTAATTGTCCACGCCGGTAGTGTGATGGGAAATGTGTCTATGTGAAAGAGAAGAGACATATGAAAGAGTATGAGAGAGGAAAGACGGATCAGCTTCCGAGTGTCAGCGAGGGATTATCCTCTCGTCTGTCAGATCAAAATCTCATTTCTGGTGTTCGCTCACCAGGTTTGGTTCTCACTCTGCTTCCTGACGCCTCCCGGTAATGCAATTAGATTCCAGAAGCTTTTCTCATAAGCACAATGGCTGAAAGAGGGATTGTTCCATGCTTCAATGAAGCTGGGGAAAGTGTGTCTACATATATGCAAGCAATTGAGTTAGGTAGAGCAAAGAACGTTCACATCCAAGTCACATTTATTCACCTCCTTTATTTTTTTAAACTGAAGTATTCATTTGATTTGTACCTCCAAACGGCATCAACAAACTCGAAAGGAAACCTCTTATTAATTTCAGTCTGACATTCCGATAATTGCATCATATTTCTATCATGTCTGATTGAGTTCAACAACATCCATAAAACAAATTAAGTTTTGGGTGGGAAAATTAACTTTTTTACTTTTAATGTGCTTATGATTTAATTTGATTGAAAAATTTGAATCCATTCATTGTAGTTCTTAAGGCAAAGCAACAATATGTAAAACCCATAAAATAATAAAGAAAAAGGGAAATACAAAGCATCATGGTGGCAAAAATAAGTTTTTCAGCTGTGGAAGTTTTACGCCGCATTGCTGTTTCAGGACAGTACAAGTCTGTTGTGTGTATTTGAGGGGATAATTGGCTTTTCACCGAAACTGTTTTATGCTGATGCTATCGAACCCATGTGCACAGTGTAAAGGTTAGGCTGACATTAGCTTCCATACAAATGAGTTGAGGACAATGCACACTGAGGGAGTCATAGCCAATCTATTCTTAAAAAGTCTGTGTGTGTATGTGTGCTTGTTTGTGTATGGGATTGTTGTTTTTGTTGTTTTTTGTCTCATCATCAAAATCAAGTTAAACAGCATTTAATCATTTGTTACACATTAATTCATGTTGTACTAAATCCATGTCCAATATTGTCCGCTATTGGTTACCCTTTCAAACCAAGCAGCCATTTTGGCTTAGCGCTGATGTAAAGGGCTGAGTGTGTCAGAAAATACTGGGAGTTTCAGTGTTCATTATGTGTTGTTGGGGCAGGATATATTCTAAAAATCCATATTTCAATTGGGTTCCAAGTTTTATATGAAGAAAAGCGACCATGTATGTTGAACTGATTGTTGACAGTTGAAAGTTGTACGGGGCATAAAAAAGAAATGAAAAAATATATATTTGTACAATTAACTTAATTTCTAATGGTTAGTGATTCATTGTATCTAGTGAGATTTGATTGTGCAACATCAGCAATAAGGCATTTGAGATGAAAATGTATTTTTGTTTAATTATTTTATTATTATTTTATTATTATTTTATTTTATAGGGATGGGCGAATACTGACACTAGATATTGGTACTTTCCCGATACCAGGCTTTATTTCAAGGTATCAGTACTCATGACAGTGGCTGATACGTGTGGCTGTTTTCCTATCATGAATTAGAAATTAGAAATTAAAAGAATAGAACATTTATATTAATTTCATAAAATAAAAAAATAAAAATTATGTTGGTGTATGTAGGTGTTTCTTTAAAATTACTTGTCATTTTATGGTAGGGTAATAGTATGTATCAAATGTACTTACCTATCGGTACATGGTATCAGTAGTGGTGACTACTCAAGAGTTGAGCACTCGTACTGGTATTGGTCTGTTAAAATTGTTATCGAACATCTCTAATTTGTAATTATTGCACATTAATTAATTATCCTGTGGTATTGTTTTTTGTTTGTTTCACAGCTATTTAGCTATTCACCTGCAACATTGCAACCCTGGCCTGAGTTTAGTTTGGTTTGGAGAACAAAAGTGTCAAAAGCCAACATTTGCTCTTACCTGCAACCGATTATCAGTTCCCGGTCAATTTGCGGTTTGAAAGCCCCTAGCCAAGCATTACCAATTTACATGAACTACAAAAAAAAGGGCTCGAAAGGCTGGGGGGAAAAAGACAAAAATAGAAGATGGAGGGGTATTAATTAATTGGTTATTACTTTCTAATTATACCACAGGATGCCAATTAATTAAATTAATTGGCATCCTGCGGGGATATTAGAGATAATCTGTTGAATAAGTTTGTAGCTAAAACAAAGTCATCTTGCAATTATTGGATGCTCGTCCTTGTGTTGAACCAGGTTTATTGCAGTCATCAGTAAAACATCCATCCATCCATTATCCGAACCACTTCTTGACATTCACACAATAATCATCGGGTCCAAACCTTCCAATAAGAGCATACAAGACAGTGTAGCATTATAAGTGTGATCTTTCAAACTTTGTTTACATGTTAGACAGAACTCTGCTGTCCCGTCCCTCACCCACACACCCTCACTGCCTGAATGAGGACTTCCTTGCATTTTGATAGCGGGCCCGTCTCTAAAGAATACTAATCATCAAGGTCCTTGCCTTATTCAGACTCTATTCAGTCACGGATTGCAGACAGTAAGTGGAGACACATGATGAATGACTCGTCCCATATTGCTCTTAGTAATTATCTGGTGATAGAAAGACAGAGTAGAAGTGAGTATGCAGAGTTGAAGCCACAATTCAGCAAAAAATCTTCTGGTAGCTACAAAAACACCATCAACAATGTGTTCCCTTATTATTCAGCTGCACTGCGAGAGTTTAAAAACTTTCTTTTTGGTGAAGATTAGTAGTGTTAATAAGTGTTCCTTCAGTGAAAAACCTCCAGATGGGTTCACGTGCAAGTTGCCATGCCTTAAGACTATACAGTCATTTGGAATGTAACCAATAGCTTTTGTTTATTTGTTTTTGGCTATATGAACCATCCATACAACAAGCAGTTCGTAAACATCTATTATTTTACATGATTTATACAGCTTATAAGCATGTCTAGTAATATTTGATCAACGTAACACAAAACAGTTTGTATTCGCTTTGCTAAGCGACCAGGGTGATTTTATCTGCTAACTACCAAGTGACACCAAAATAAACAAAACAATCCCCTTTTGCTGTTGCTTTAGCCTTCTTAATCGAAAGCATGTATTTTTGTCTGATTTCAAGGTCGGTTCAATAGCACTTATCTTCCTAATTTGAATGATCCTTATAATTTTTGAAAAATAGCTGAAACACAAAATCAAAAAGAGGAACTGACTTCCTATTTTTTTTTTTCCTGGGGGGCCCGGAGTGCCGTGATCCTTTTGGTTCAAAGGATCTATTAGTTACACACATGTGACCTTCCAATAGACATGGGCCTTTTTTTTTTTTTTGCAGGCCCCTAAGAAGCTTGCTCCTTTGTACTTTAACAGAAGCTATTTTTTACACCTGCACTGCCAGATATGTCATGGGTTGTGGTGGTAGTAGAATACTCAAATTTTGCTCATGGACAAAATATATGTTAAGTGGGATAAATAGAATCAAATGTAGTAATTTAAAGTTAAAGTTAACTAGGACTTTTACTTGCTTGCACTCTTTGGAAAACTATTACTTGCTGTTGTTTTTGTGCAAACCACTGTGCTACAGAATATTATCCTTTGGGATGAAGCTGATCAAGCTTAAATGCCCCTCTAGCAGTGATGTCTGATTCGGAAAGCTGGGCTCAATGTGGCCTCCACTGTGGGACACTGGATGCTTTTCCCCCATCCACCCATCCTCTATACCACTTATCCTATTTTTCCAAATAAAAGATAGGCCTGAGGGAGTAAATGAGAGTGTTTCTGTGGAAGCACATGCCAAATATGTGTGAAAATTTGACTATTATGCAAGTGAATGAGTGTGCTCACCTTGCTGCCAGTTACAACAGTCGAAGTGAAGAGAGGATGAGGATGTGCAGATAGAGCTGGCCAAGTGGCAGGCATTCACATTTTGTTCACTGCAAGCCGAGTGTGAAACTTTGATGAAGAGCTATTTGCATCTCTGGATGGCTATGAAGAGGTCGGCTTTGTCGCTCGCCACCATAAAAGCTGCTGTCTTCAAAAACCTGCCAACCTCATCACCAACCGGCAGCCACCCTCTGCCCTTCACCCTCCACCCTCCTGGCATCTCTTTTGCTTGCTTCTGCCAACAGCTTATTGCACCATTGTGTTGTGCAGCCAAAAGTACCTGCTGGGAGTCCTGTCATTGACACTCCCTGGGCTTTTTCTTGACACAATATCTGGACACCCACAAGCAACACACATGCACACATACCTAAAAAAATGTGCAGATGAAGATTGTCAAAGCTGCAATTTGGGAGCTTGTACAGGCTATCTTTATGAGCGCAAAACAAGTCCTGTGATGGTAAAACGAAGGGTGATGGAGTGTGACACTGGATGAGGAGAAAAGACAGGGTAGTTGGTGCGTGTGTGTATTTGTATTCCAGTGGTCCAGGGTAACCGTGGATACACCTAGGTGACTGGGAAACATGCAAGGGAAGAAGTGGGAGAGCGGTTATATCACAAACGTGCCCTTGATACCCACAATTAAAAGGAGCTACACATTAATAGGTAACTTCAGGTCATTTGTAACCAAAATACTGATCTACAGCTATTTCCAAGTAATTTTTTGATTAACTTCTGTAGATGATTGATTGCTTTACTTCACTGTGGTTATTCTCAAAAGGAACGCCAATTGTAATGAAAAGTTTGCTCTATATTATTTATTTGGTTGTGACTAACATAACTACAAGATTCCTAAAAAAAAAATAATTTCCAGTTTCATACATTTTCTATAAACTTTATTTGGACGTACGCAGCCATTGTTAATGACGTCGCAACGCATTCAGTGCGTAATGACGTAGAATGCCGACTGGCTCTCTGCCGAGCAATGTGAAAGTGATTTTTGAAAAATTTATCTCATAGTTATGTTAGTAACAACCAAATAAATAATATAGAGCAAACTTGTCATTACAGTCGAGGTTCCTTTTAATATAACAAAACAAAAAAAATACATTATTCAATTATTGGATTAATTATAATTTTACGGTTACTTCTGCAGACAGAGAAAACAACTCTTAAGGCAATTTACTTTGGTTCATGTTTACATAAACTGGATACACTGTTATTGTGGCTGCATGTTTACACCGCAACGGTGTTTTGGCAAATACTGTACTATGTTTTGGAAAACCACATCACTAAAGTATTGTTACTGTCTCAACACTGAATGCAAAATGTGTTTTTTCAAAACGCTAAATACGTACAAACAAAAGTCTGTCACTTTCCGCTATGAATAGCGGAAGATCGGTTTGATGGATGCTGCATGTGTCGCTAAAAATAATGAGCTTTATGAAGCTTCTCCAGCAGATCTTTAAAAGTCGAGACCAGTTACCCGGTTAACTCAAATTCTCAAGCAGAACACAGTACATTAATTCTGATGTTATTTATTTATTTACTTATTTATTCATTTATGAGAGATAGAGAAATAAGTCGGCTCTTGGTTTTATAGCTGTGTGAGGAGTAGGGATCATTAAAAAAAAATTGCAACACATACTTTTTGAAAAGCACAAATAAACAAAACCTGTTTGTTTGGTTTTTACTGTACTGTTCTTGTGTAAACAAACCCTTAGAGAGCAGAGAAACTATGGATTGACTTGACCAATGACAGCTACATGGTCTTTCTTGTTTGTGCTATGCTTTGTAATCAGTGTTGTCACTCAACTGATTTCAAAGAATATCAGAAGCAACTGGTGCACAATGAAATACTTTCCAAATAAATATTTGAAATTCTGGTTTCTGATTAATTTCAATTGCTTGAAAGCGTGTGGTGTGCTGCCACAAGACTCAGAGTTGTACTCATGTTTTGGAAAACTAATCCAATTTGCAATAGAGGGCATGATTTTCTACTAAATGCTCATAACATCATGCAATATGAATTCTCTTTAGTTTGTCAGTCATTACACACAGACAATACATTGAATTGTCATTAACACTATTATTATATAATATATTCTTATCATTATTATTACATTTTATATATATATATATATATATATATATATATATATATATATATATATGCAAAATACAAAATAAGTAAATAAGTAAAATAAGTACAATTTTGAGTATAACCACTTATCCAGGGACCACTACACCACTGGAGGAGAGGTTGTTGTTTACCTCTCACCGGTCCAGTCCCACATTGTAACATTTGGACTATGTCGCCAGAAAACTTTGTGTTGGGTCTAACCGGCGGCCGCATCATTAGGCTAGTAGGACTACATTTGCCATGATTCTTAGACAAGAAATCAGGAAGTAGTTCTAGTTCTTGAATGACGACAACAGACACCTGTTAGCAAATAGATGTGTATGAGAATGAGAGCGCAAAGATAATAGAAATTTATTTTAATTAAAGTCAACAAAGTTCGTCTCTGTGTGCCCTGCGATTGGCTGGCAACCAGTTCAGGGTGTACCCCGCCTACTGCCCGAAGCCAGCTGGGATAGGCTCCAGCACCCCCGCGATCCTTGTGAGGAAAAAGCGGCCAAGAAAATGGATGGATGGATGGATAAAGTCAACAAACTGAAAAGCCGACACCCATCCATACATAAAGTGCTCCGGATTAAAAGGCGTCATGTTAATTTTTGATAAAATAATTTTAAATGTGCCTTATGATCCAAAAAATACAGCAGTCTTCTTTAATGAGTCTGAAAGGTGTCATGTCACCTAATTCCATTGTTTTCAACAATTAGTTATGAAGGCCCTGAGTAGTTTGGATGTTAAAAAAATACACACAAAAAAGAACAAGAAGAAGAATAACTGAAGGTAATGGTAGTAATAGTATCAGTAACATTGATGTTTTTGTTATGTTGAGGATATCTTGAGTGAACAAATTTTTTTTACACACATTAATGCTAAACTCAACTAATGACTGTAATTTATTTATATGAGATATGGAGGGAAGTAGTGATAAGGTGTAAATGTGGCAAGGATACAACATGAGAAGAGGAGATGATAAGGACCATAAGGAGTCTGAGTACAAAATGTAGTTGAGCTGAGAGCAAAGACAGATGCGTCTTCAGTTTTTCCACAAACAACAATCCCACGTCCACATTCACCTCTGGCAAATCTGTTATGCAAAGTAGCACTTTGGGATTTCCTTTGTTTTTCACCTTGGCAAAAAAAAACATCTTCAATCCTCGATCATCCTTTGAACCGATATCAAACAGGAATGCACAAGGGATGCAGTTGGTTTCTGTTAAATACAAATTCACAAATGCTCTGATTAACAGCTGGTGGCCTTTTCAAAACCCTTTGCAACCCCCCCCCACCTCTGCATTTTTAATAACTGAATTCAGCGGGTGCATGATTTTTGATAATAAGCCCAGTGGTAATTTGTAAAATGGTTTGACCAGCAGTGCACTGCATGTGTGCAGTTTGGGGCATGAATGGCGACGGTACAGAAAAGAGAACTTGCAAAGCTCACAGCGAGTGTCAATTCATACATCCAGCAGGAACATTTGTTTGCTTGTTAAAAGAGATGTTTTCTTTGTGTTTCCGGGTGGGTGTGCTAAAACCTAATTTGTTGCACAAAGAATGAATTGAGAATACATGATTATTGAATTTTTGATTTACTCGTGAGAGCTACAACAACACATAGTAGCATATTCGGTTTAATGTATGTAAATTCCCCCTGGTTTTGTATGTGAAAGTAATATTGCTCTCATCAAAGTTACTTAACATTTTCTTATTAAGCTTTCATAAAATGCACTTGGCTAATTGTTCTCAAATGAATATATTCACTGGTGTACTTGAAATGCCATCTCCATAAAACAGTAAGAAAACCTTTTAGGTATTGTGAGACATGGAAGCACTTGGAACACCTGCCTACCTTATGGGTCCTTGATTCTATTTGTGTTGCTTACATGTTATTTTGCTGTTAAGAGAATGTAGGAGAACCTGTACTTGTAAGCCAATGAGAGTGGCGTTCACTGTATAATGACAAAGGTCTAATGACCTCTCCGGTCTGCATGCAGGCAGTCTGAAAGCTTTTGATGTTATTTGAATCATCAATTGTACAATGGCAACAAAAGTCCCTGACTAAGACATTTTTCATTTTCAATAAAGCAAACGTATATAAAGTTCTGATTTGGGGGCATTAATGCATTCATATCCTTGCAACTGTTAGTAATTTTCATTATTTACATCTGGCACAATTTTTGCGGTTCTGCACGGTCTCCACTGAATCCCAGTCATAGCATATTTATTGCTATAACACTGGGAGAATTGTGGAGAGAATTACTCCCTGCATATCCTCTCAGCAATGTGCAGCTTTGCAGTCAATGTGCAGATGAGCTGTGGATTCCCATGTGTGGGTATGGGCCATCATTGAAGTGATCACCCAGTCCAGACATAAGTGTCTGATCAAAGATTGAAGTGAGGGGAGAGGTGTATGGGTATGTGCTTACAGTGTGCTTATATACTGTATGTATGTATGTATGTACAGTATGTGACATTCTTCAAACAGTGTTAATCTTTGAGGCATAGGAGTGGTTGGATGGTCATAGGAATATAGCTATTAAAATACTCAGGGCCTCTGGCACTTATTTGGGGAGTATTACCTGCTTTACAACTCAACTGTGTCAATAATAAAGTTGCACTTTTACTTCTCTAACTTTTCTACATTTCCTTGGTACTTACCTCTTCTTTCTTGCCACGTGTAAGATCATTTGTTGAACTAGTAGCAGAGTTGGGAGGGTTACTTTTAAAATGAATTTTGTTACAGTTACAAGTTACCTGCCAAAAAATGTAGTTAGTAACATAATCCAAGTACCATGATATTAAAGTAATGTAACTTTATTGCTTTGGATTAGGTTTGGAATACTACAATAACAAGTATGCTCATGAATACAAAATAAAAATAAATATCACCCCAATATATATTTCACTATTTGCGGGTGATAATGACCCAAATAGCAAAAATCCTTATATAATTGACACCCATTAAACTGCATGAATAGATAGGTTGGTTGAATGATTGATTGAATGCCATATGCTGTTTTAAACTGCCATAGATAGCTAGCTAGAGAGATAGGTAGATAGATAGATAGATAGATAGATAGATAGATAGATAGATAGATAGATAGATAGATAGATAGATAGATAGATAGATAGATAGATAGATAGATAGATAGATAGATGGATAGGATAGATCCAATGAGGTAAAGTCAAGCTTTGCTTGCTGACAAAGCTGTTGTTGCTGTAATGTGGAATGGGGAGAAAAGGGACAAATTATGTTTTTGAAAGCAACATTTCCAATAGTAGCTCATTTCACCCACATGCACTAATGCACTAATAATGATATGAGGATGATCATGAGTGACATCAACTGGAAAATGAACTTTTATCACAGTCACAAGTTTAGCCGTGTATATTGTGTATTATGTTTAAATAGTGAATTGGTTGGAGGAAGATTTGTCAGGATGGGGGAGCTTGAGGACCCGAATGCGGGAAGACAGGGTGAGGAGGCAGAGGATCAAAAAAAAGGGATTTTAATTACTACAAAAGGTGTTCAAAGTTAAACTAAAAGCGCTCCAAAAGGGAGGAAGTCTAAACTACAACCAAAACATGACACACAAGGAAAACAGAATCTAAACATGACATGTTCGAAACTCACATTATGGTGTAGCGGCAGCTAGCAAGAAGCTCATCATAGAATGCCGCAGGACTCTCAGCTCAAACATTTTCTTTGTTAAATTTAAATTGGTCCAAATTTAAATCAGTTCCAAACAGTGAATACTGGTCGCCACTTCCTCCTTTCATCCGTGAAGCTTTTTAAACTGGCCACATGTGGAAGACGCGACGTCACGACACAACAGCGCTCTCTCTCTCTCTCTCTCTCTCTCTCTCTCTCTATATATATATATATATATATATATATATATATATATATATATATATGTATGTGTATGTATGTGTGTATATATATATATATATATATATATATATATATATATATATATATATATATATATATATATGTATGTGCATGTATGTGTGTATATATATATATATATATATATATATATATATATATAATAATACTTGTAATCTGATTACATGTTTTTTTCCTGTACTGTAACGGAATACAGTTACTTTTATTTTTTTGTATTCTGAATACGTAACGCCAGTACATGTATTCCGTTACTCCCCAAGCCTGACTAGTAGTGCCTAAATAACCAAAGATAAATAAATAGCCTATTAATTTTGCACTGAATGCGCATTTTAATCATCAACAATTACAGGCGTACAGACTTTATAGTGGAGTTCCATTCCATATTTTGTACGCAAAACCTTTGGGGGATCAGAAATCAGAAAAAAAGACACAAGTTTTTTTTCTTAAAATAAGTGAGAACCTTTCCCCAGGGGAGGTATAAACAGATTCATGAGCATGTACAGATGCACATAAAGGAGACTGCAACAATAAGTATGCGCTGCCAAGCATTGCATCCCAAAATCTGTTTTATTTCACTTTGAACCACAATGTTTTTCAAGGGCCGACTATCAAGTCTGTAGGATACTTTTGTTGTTTTGTTTTTGGGCAATCCTTTTTTATTTGTCAGATAATGACAGGAAACAGTTCTCTAAAAAACTGCAAAAGCTTACTGCGATTTCTCTCTCAAGAACTGAGAGACTTCATCAGTGACAAATTGCTTTATTTTTTTCCTGGATGATACAAAAGTTAGCAAGGTATAAACCATATTATGGATATGGGAGAAAAAAATATATGAACAGTATTTGTTTATTCTATTTCGAAGTTTGATGTGGTTCTGTTTGTGTTCAACATTAGGTGTCAAAATTATGTCAAATAAGGTTAGAAAAAAATCAATGAAAGTATGATTTTTTGCTAGTAACATGAACATAAATTGAAAAATGACTTTTTGGGGCATTTGTTTTTATTGAAATAGGAGGGAAATAAATACTTATGTAATTTGTTTGAATCATGGATCACAGTCATTTCATTTTTTTTTTTTTTTTTTTTGTATGTGTGTTTGTGCGTGCGTGCGTGCGTGAGAAAGAAAAAAATAAAAAATAAGAATTCCCATACCGTTCACCTAAACCGAACACTTCAAAATCCAGCCAGAGTCGTGGGGCCGCCAGGAGACCCGAAGGGGGACCAAAGAAAAGAAAGAAGAGCGAAGCCCAGCACCGACCAGACACCACCCACCGGGCCACTAACCTTCACCAACCCCAGAGACATCTAAACTCCAACAAATCAGGGAAACCTCAAGGGCCCAAAGGAGAAACTGAGGAAAGGTAGAAAGGACAGACGAAGCAGAGTGAGATCCACAGACACCAGCCTCCACTGAATCAATGACCTGAGGGAGAAACAAATTGTGTCTGAGTCTCGATAGATGCTGGTGTGGTGGATCTAGCATGCATGAAAATCTCCACCAAAGAGGGGAGCCGTCGACCCCCGCCAGGACAGAGCAAGCGCAACACCTCAGGGCCCCCCAGGCCGCGGCTGCGCCAAAGGACGACCCCCGGGCCCCGCAGGGGCCACCGGCCGGAGAGCAAACCCCGGAGCAGGAGCGCCCCCCACCCCAACGCGGCCCGCGCCCCCAACCCAACGCAGCAGGACGGGGCACTGCAGGCCCACCAGGCACCCCACCAGCCCACAACCCCTGCTCCCCCCACGCCCCCCCCACCCCCGCCACCCACCACAACCCAGCCCCAACCGCCCCCAGGTCCCCAAATCCCCAGACACCCTCCCCAGACCAGCACCCCCCACCAACCAAGCCGAACCCCGCCCCCCGCCCCCCACCAACCGACAGCCCCCCAGCCCCCGACCCCAGACCCCGGGGACACACCGCACCCAGGCATCCGCGCCGAAGAGGGGGCCGGGCAGCGGAGCGGAGAGGGCACCCGCGCCCACCCCACCACGCGGATCACAGTCATTTCAAAAAAAGTCACACAAGTACAAATAAATATTGCCTTGAATAATTTCAAATTCATCAATAATTAGTCATCAGAACAAATCACATATCTGAGTCATTATTCAATCAAACCGAGAGGTGGCAAGAGTCAGTTTGCCAGCCCTAATTTATTTATTTTTTAACTGTCACCATCACCCAAACTGCAGTACAGCAGTTGTGGACTGTACAGACGATCCTTTAACTAACATGTTGAGTTGTTGACATCAGCTCCCATACAGGTACAATTGTCAAGGCTGGGTTAAACGCACACACTAACATACTATAAAAGGAGCACACTAACACGAAAGAGAACAACATTCACGAAAAGCAACGTGACAGAAGGTTGACGTGAGAAACAAAATAACAAAGGTACAATAAGCAAGGTGGGAGGACAGCCACAGGAGGAAGACACAAAACTAGCTAGGAAAACAAATGCTAACCTACAAAAGACTGACACACACCAAAGAACTGCAACACAACGAGAGTAGACCCAATTCTTGGTGGTGTCTGCAACAATTAAGTCTTTCGTGCAGAGCCTCATTTTCTGATCCTAGCAGTAGTCGGAAGCCGGTATCTTGTGCCGTTCGGCGAACTGCTTGTTCTGGAAAGCCCCACACGTGTCCCGTCAAAAAATGATGATGTTGAATCATGAGGTTGGATATGTTGGATTCCTGAGAAAGGAACATAGGCGGCTGGTAGCCGTAAGCAGACTTGACATATTTGTGTTCATATTCCACCATGGGAAGGTGGGAGGACCAGAACGTGCTGGTGGCAGACAGTTAGGTCAATTGTCAACTGTCAATTATTATAGATTGGAGATGCTATACAGATGGCAAACTCACTGTTACTTCCATCACCCTGCAGAATGTTCTCCACACTTGTGGCACGAACTCGGGTCGCACACCATGTCCCAGGGAATACAATCAATACAGAAAATGTATCCAATGAGTAGATTGGTCTCCAGAGTGGTCGGTAATTTAGGAAGAGGAATGAAGTGATCAGTTTGGCGAACCTGTCCACGATGCTGTATTTTGGCCGAATCAGATCTCAGCTGGCCCATCTTCACAGTGAAATTCATGAAATTCACATTTCTCTGCTTTAGAGTACACCTGGTTCTCAAGGAGTCTCTTTAATACCAGCCAAGCATGCTCTCTGTGTACTTTGAGATCTCTGGAGAAGTTCATGAGTCCTAACGTATCATGAAGTACATCAAGTCCAAATACACTAATAACTTAAGGCTTTAAAAAATGGTAGGGGCATCAGTAAGACCATGTAGCATCACAATATACTCAAAATGATCCACTGGAGTATAAAAGGTTGTCTTCCACTCATCACCCTGTGTGAATCTAGATTAGTAAAGTCGAGCTTAGTGAAAATGGTAGCGGAATGTAATGGAATAAAAGTGGAATTCATAAGCGGCAGCGGGTACTTGTTCTTAGTAGGTTATATTATTAAGTCCCCGGTAATTGTTAAGCGGACAGAGAGTTTGTACCTTGTATCCGTAAAAATAGAAACCTGATCCTATCAGGAATTTGTCTTACGAGTGCCGCAGCATCCACCCATCCATCTATACGACCCAAAACTGGGTGGGGGGGGGGGGGGGTAGTGGGTAAATCCATGGCTTCGGTTGAGGAGCTATTTTTTTACACTTTGTACAATTTGTCATTGGGTAATGGAGCATCATGAATAGCACAATCATAAGGACAATGCAGTAGCAAGGATTAGGCTCAATCTTAACCAAAAACCTGTTGAGAGATCATAATATTTCAATGAGACATTTCTTTGCAAAAGCTTCTCTGTCATAACCTTTTTCTTACACACAGGAATACTGGTTTCCAGCAGGTGTTACGAACATGGTGTCCAAAGGCATCAAAAGTGCCCGTGGACCAAGAGTAGATCACCAGTGATGGGACTGTTTGTGATTTCCTACACGTTGTAGAAGTCAATTGAAAATGTAAATTTGAAAATGTAAACACCTATAGAGATCTATTGCAATAAAGTGTTGCATATTCATTTTGATCTGTTTCCTACCTTGTTAAATTGTTGTTGCTAATTATGAGAAAACATAAAAATGGTCAGTATCTTGGCATAAATAAATATCATTAATTATTAACGATAACATATACGTAATTAAAATGAATTTGAGCAAATGTGTTATTTCCAAAGTGTGCACCAAACTGGTACTCTTTTGCATTTAATAGCCCTATTGAGAAACTGGATGGGTTTTTAATCTCCTCACAGGACCAATATTGGATCTCTCTCTCTCTCTCTACCTCTCTCTCTCTCTCCGAATTTGAAGTATTCTCCACTTACTCATGGCTGTTGTACAACCTCAGCTCAATGATTAACGGTCTGTGTCCCTCAACTGACATGTAGCATTCTTTAGCGGATCACAACAATGCAGAGGGTAATCTGTTGCCTGTCTTACTTCACCTACATTTGTTCTATCTCCTCAATTCTTCCAGTCTATCATTTTTCTCTGTCCTTTTGGCTTCTCCTGTATATGTGTTCTTACGAGGTCTAACCTCTGCTGATTGAAATTAGAGACTGATGCATGTGTGCGTGTTTACACCCTCTGAAAAATAATAGGTTCCAACACGTTTACTTTAGTATGGTATATTATGTCAAATTGTATTCGGGTGTCAAATTTTCAAGACTAGAGTACTGTATTTAGATACCAGATACCAAATTCATACATTTATAAATAAATAAAACTTTACTATACATACTGTACATGGGTTCTTTGCATGTAACACATTGACATCATTCATGTTGCGGGTACGCTGCGGGTAATACGGTTTACCCTTTTCCAATTTTGCCCATTATAACATATATAGCCATGAATTCATAGTCGTGAGGAAATAGTGTGTGAGTATGAGTCTTAAAAATATATATTTTTTCCTACCATAGCAATACAACAAATCGCATGAATGTTATCATGTTCTAATTTGCTCATTGCCACCCAAGATCAACTGCAGTTTAAGCAAAAACAGATTTCCCAGCAACGTTGAGCTCACTCATGATTTGATGTACAGTATTGCTGTTATGTGAAAAACACATATGCCCACTTTTTCATTTTTATTTATTTATTTATTTATTTTAAACATTTTTGGGATGTCCGCATTTAGTTTCATCCCCCAATCAATTTTTTTTTTAAAAATACAAAAAATACAAAAATTCAATAGACAAAAATGGACATAAGTGTTTTTCACATAGCGATTTGCTACATCCAATGACAACATTCAATTCTATACAAGGTTGGGGAAAAGGGGGATATCTTTTCGCCATCTTACCTTGTTAAGCAACCCACTGTGAAGTTTTTAGACTTCATTTGTCATCTGTCTGTCCTTATTTGACACTAATAATCCAAAACACAGACTTTAATGATAACTTAAATCACAAACAATATACACTATTATATACTATAATATACACTATATACACTATTAAGTGGTCATTCTAACATTAACACATTAACACATGCATATTCTATCACGAAACAATACTGATGACATGCATATCTAACGTAATCATAAGTTTACAATTAATATTGCCTTAGATCGTCATATCCTTGAATGTAAGAAGAAACATACATCTTAAAGCCTTTCTCAAATTAGCTGCTTGGTGCTTTGAAGGAGGACTTAAAAAAATATATGTATGTGATGGTTAGTTTGGGTAAGTCCTGTAAATACAGCGTAGAGAATAATCAATTTTTTTAAACCGGAAAAGCCCAAGCTGTATTTCATCATTCACATGAAGTGCAAAGATCCCATTTAAGCTCTGGTACTAGAGTGATGTACCTAACGCTTGTTATGGAGAGTGCACCATTAAGATCAGTCCCAACTATTAGATATTTACCTGTACTTTTATTACCGCTACCAACAGCTGGTCAAAAGTGTGTTTCTTAACCCATTTCTGTGGATGGTGACGAACAAAAGCACACAATGTCTTTGCAAAAAACAAAGACAAAGTAGTATTATCTGTATTTGCAGTTTGAGTCATAATGGAACTGTTACTCTATGACTGTCCCAGAATGCAAATGGTACAATAATTTGCATCACCTTGCATCATTCTCCTTCAACCAGAACGCAGACTGCTTTCTAACATGACTAATACACTTTTGCTAGGGGAAAATCATTGTCCATAAAGCTTTGATATTGACTGAGTCCAGCTTTGATGTTAACTTGGGCTGCATTTTAATTACAATATTTTATGTTGAACCAGGAGTTTACCGTTTTTTTGTTGTTGTTTTTTTAGGAAGGTGACGGCTGTCTATTATGATAGTGTTTGGCTTTACAAAAATTGCCCTTTATTTCTTTCTTCCTTGTCAGATAACACCCTGCTGATTGCACAAACTGACACTGCTTTTTTTGTTAACAGTTAAACAGACAGAGGTCCGTGATTTATTATAGTGCTGTTCTAGTTCTGGTTAGTAGACAGGAAATTATATCACTGCTTTTAAAAGGTATAAAGGACCTAAAGTCAATAGAGATATCTTAATCAGAAGTGACGGTTTTCCTTTAGCTATTATCATTAAGCCACATATTTTATTTCCTTTTCACTTTCACTTTGTGTATGCGACAGAGTGAGTAAATTTAATGACATGGATGAAAGCACTGACCTTCACCTAGACTTAATGGTCAGAAAGCGCGGTCCTAAATCATGTCCTCATGAGAATGTAGTGAGCACTTGCTGTTTACATGATGAGTGGATATGGGGGGGGGGGGTGGTGCGGTTAGGATATGTTCAAAAGTCTGCACATTAGTGTTTTGTCCAGCTGTGACCCACTTGCATTACAGTACATCTATCCATTTTCTATAGCACTTGTCTGTATTAGAGTTGTGTGTAAGCTGGAACCTGTCCCAGATGACTTTGGGCAGGAGGTTTTTTGTTTTTGTTTTGAAGCTACACAATGAGATGCAATTATTTCAATTTCGGATATGACTGTAACATTATTAAATGTATAAAAAGTAAATAAATTTGTATTGAATGTTGCATTTTGAAAAATTTAAGCATTGGATGTGTTTTTGTTAATCACTGTGAATTCTAGCTGCATTTTTAGTCTTTGCATAAGAGTGAACGAAACAGCAGATGCCATTTATGCAGCCTGGTTTTTGTGTCAGATTGCAACATTCCTGTGAATTATAGTAGTTAAATAAGGACATTAGAGGTATTGATTGGATTCTATGTAGGAAAAGGGTTTATTTTCTGCCATTTGTGAAGACAGATGCTAAATCAATCATCTTTAATCTTGTCTTCCGATTACTCACTTCACCCTTCGGCACATACACATTTCTTGTTGGAAATCATATTATTACTAAAAAGTTAAATTTCATCTTGTGTAAGCAAAGTCTTTGGAGGCAATTAAACTGGTTCAGAAAAGAAATGGACACTGATTTTAAAAATGCTTAAGTCTTCCTTTGGAACAAGAATGATGTAGAGGTTGTTGCCAAGCTCGTTGTTTTCCGTTTAAATTAATCTTCTTGCTCATCTGCTGGCAATAATTCTAAATACCTTCACATTGTGTTGTTTACCTTTTTTTAAGTTTAATGAAACAGTGGATCATTTCGGTCCTCCAAATGGTTAAATCCATTCCAGCCCAAATTTCTTATATGCCATTTTAAATTATATATACAGTAACCTCAAAGTCTTAAATGTTTGCTCAATTATAACGACTCATTGAGGTATGTTTTCAACAAAACGTGCTAAAAAAAATCAATACTGGAATATATCATTGCGGGCCTCTTGGCATGGTGCTGGTAAACTGGAAGCGCTGCTAACATTAGAAAAGGGAAACATTTCTGACAGCCAGCATAATAAAAATATGATTTGCGTTTACATAGGACTGTTTTTATAAAAATGTATGTCAAGTAATGTAAAACATCGGGATACATATAACCTTGAAGGCCATGTATGTTACACGTGTATCGCGATATGTATCGTATCGTGACAACTGTATAGTGATATCCATTGTATCGTGAGGTTGTTGGCAATACCCAGCCCTTAAGTTGATATACCCAACATTTGCACAATTTGCATTTCTAGCGGGTGCTATTATTGGCTTCAAATGGTTTTACATTTGCTGTAAATTCAGAGTGCAATGCAGTACACTCATTTTAATTACTGTATGTATGATTCCCCTCTACAGCAAAGAAGACATGTGCAACCACAGAATTTGCCTGCAAGAATGGACAGTGTGTTCCTGCTAGGTGGCGCTGCGATGGGGAGCAGGAGTGTGCAGATGGTTCAGATGAGGCTGATGCAATATGCAGTAAGTAGCTGACCAGAACCAACGCCTGTAAAAGAACAATTCTACATACAGTAGATGAGCAACACAGATGGCGTGAGGCCAGGCACATGGTCTAGGTGGTCAGGTCACACACACAAACAAACACTGTATTCAAGCTGCAAGTAGCCCTACTCAGACACTCATGATTATTCTATTATTATCATGACTTAATGTGCCATTAAGAAGTGTTTACATATTGTTTTTCCCACATTCAGTATATGTAAAGCTAGAATGTGCCATAGTTCCTTCACTGACCTATATTAACACAGTAGTTAAGTTATATTTACAGTAAATATTTTAAATGAAAAACATTTCTTAGCCATAAATATAATAGGGCCAAATGAAATACGGTAAGTCGAGTAGTTGGTGAGCATGCCAGCACACACCACGTTTGTTCATGACAATGAGTGAATGAAATGTTGGCTCCATTTTCACAAGTTAACACAATGATTACAAAAATGATTTATTTGCTCTGGTTGTAACACCAGGTGGGTGGATGAGATCCGCCCCGAGTTCCTAAAGGCTCTGGATGTTGTGGGGTTTTGTGGTTGACACGCCTCTACAACATCATATGGACATCGGGGGCAGTGCCCCTGGATTGGCAGACCGGGTGAGGGGACCGGAGGGTGTGTTCTAACTATAGAGGGATCACACTCCTCAGCCTCCCCGGTAAGGTCTATTCAGGGGTGCTGGAGAGGAGGGTCCGTCAGGAAGTCGAATCTTGGATTCAGGAGGAGCAGTGTGGTTTTCGTCCCGGCTTGTGGAACAGTGGACCAGGTCTACACCCTTGGCAGGGTCCTCGAGGGTGCGTGGGAGTTTGTCCAACCAGTTTACATTTTGTTTTGTTTTGTAGATTTGGAGAACGCGTTCGACCGTGTCTCTCGGGGAGTCCTGTGGGGGGTGCTTCGGGAGTACGGGGTACAGAGCCCCTTGATACGGGCTGTGCGGTCCCCGTACGACCGGTGTCAGAGTTTGGTCTGCATTGCCGGCATTCTGATTCATTTCCAGTGAGGGATGGACTCCGCCAGGTCTGCCCTTTATCCCCGATTCAGAATTTCTAGGCGCAGCCGAGGTGTTGAGGGGGTCCAGTTTGGTGGTCTCAGCATTGCATCTCTGTTTTTTTGCAGTTGATGTAGTGCTGTTGGCTTCATCAAGCTGTGATATCTAACTCTCACTGGAGCAGTTCACAGCCGAGTGGGAAGCGGTTAGGATGAAGATCAGTACCTCCAAATCCGAGACCAGGGTGTCCGGGTTCTCTCTTAGAGATAGAGTGAGAAACTCGGCCATCCGAGAGGGAGTGATCTGCTGCTCCTCCACGTTGAGAGGAGCCAGTTGAGGTTACTCTGGCATCTTATTCAGATGCCTCCTGGAGGCCTCCCTGGAGAGGTGTTCATGGCATGTCCCACCGGCGGGAGGCCCCGGCGATGACCCAGGACGATGTCTCTCGGCTGGCCTGGGAACGCCTTGGGATCCCGCTGGAGGAACTGGTTGAAGTGGCTGGGGTTAAGGAAGTCTGGGCTTCCCTGCTAAAGTTGCTTTCCCCGCAACCCAACCTCGGATAAGCAGTAGAAGATGGATGTATTATGTATTATGTATTATGTATTGTGTTGTGTTATCATGAGTGAGAGTGTGCGTTAGTCTGTGTCCTTCGTCCCAGCCAACACCCCAAAAGACTTTGTCTCGTTGCCTTGGAGACAACCTTGCTGAACAGGAATGCCACGAAGAACAGAAGAATGAGAGTGTAAGGGAGAAAAGGGGTATCGTCCAGTAGCATCAACATCCAGGAGATTAGAGAGAAGCATCCAATATAACAGTTGTTTTGAAAACATTCATTTTAGTCAGCCTTGAGTCATTCACAAGAGCTCTCAATGGTTGAATTGGTGATCAGTTCTTCGAGGCAAACAGTCAACTTCTCCATGTCGGTATACAATTTAAGGAATGTCTCAAATGTCGTATTCAACCTGCGAATGAGTTCACTCATCATCTGAGTGTTGACCACCCACCACAACCCATGAAACATGACCGGCAGCGAGCCTATATTCAATAGAGCAAACAGCCAAAGAGCAAAAAACTTCCTATCAAAATTCAAATTAGGTATGCATCTTCCCAGGAGTGGGCATTTTACATATGTTGCCGGTCCGTCATTGGTCTTTTGTAGGGGCCCAGTGCCCCCTTACGTCATTGTCAGTCCGCCATTTTTTTCCAAGCCGAACAATCCTGTAATCGTTGGTCTGCTGGTTTATTTTACCGATGCTTCTGTCATCACTTTGCCATCACTATTGTAGGACCTCACAACAAAGGTGGACATTCGACCAGTAGTGACGGACTGTCATCCGCATCAATAGTCCTATGACTAGTCCTAATAGAGAAGACAAAAGACTACACAAGACCAAGTCAGAAAGCAGAGAAATAAGGGCAGGAGGCGAGAAAGAATCATGGTTGTAGTCTGGGGATTTCTCAGTATAAATAATTGCAGCACATAAAGTGTGTCTGTCTTTGTCCTGTTCTAAGTCAATTGTAGCATTAATGTAATTAAAGGTCTTTAAGCACATTTCACCCCTTATGGTCTCATTGAAAAGGTAAGCCGTTCACTGCTGCAATTGTAAAAAATAAAGGTCGGTCTGTGAATTTAAACCGTCTCCTCAGCGTTGGTCAGAGGTTAGTCAGCACTAATAACAAAGCCGTGTGCCGAGTGTGAGAACAATTAGATAGTAGTGTGTGTTTGCACTGCATTGTCAGCCGTTACATTTTATAGATGGCACATTAAAGGGCAGTAAAAACACTTTGGTACAAAAGACTACATTCAGACCACGTGTGTTACAATGGGTGATTGTTAATGGCCTTTTTTCCCACTCAGATCAAAAATACTTTGTAAATTATTATGAAGATATGCCTCATCTTGCATAATTGGGCAGGATATAACATTCATGGATGCCTGCTTTTTTTTGTCAAGTTCAAACAGATGCCAGGTGTCTTGACATGCTTTCATCAAAATACCACAAGGATCAAGGATTATGTCACACTTTACACACCCTACTTCTTGTCTTGCTGAAATCAGTCCGTTCCTAGCAGCCCTGATCCACCCACATATGCCAGCCCTCAACCCACTCTATATACTGCTGGGCCAATGGCGAGTCAGTCTTTCGTTATCATGACAACCAGGGGGCTGAGCTTGAGCTTTGCAACTCAGGGGCTTGGTGGACTGCCGCTCATCTTGCCAGCAAGTGTGTGCATTAAAGCAGGGTTGGATTTCACCTATGAGTGTTTAAATAACAGTCTGGTGGTGATGCACAATGACTGATGCATACATACTGTATTTTCAGAAATAGGCACAAAGTCACTTTTCCATAATGTCGCCTTTAATACAGTGCAACGTCAAATATGCAATGGCTGGTTCGTATTAATATATGATTCAATCATGCCAAACAATTGGCAATTATTTCGTTGGCTGGGGATCTACACTCAAACATTTTTGTTTAGTATATGTTTAAGGGGGTGATGAAAGTTGGACAAACAGTCCGTTGGCATTTCTGTCTTGCTCATGTTAATCAACAATAACAAGTGTTTTTTCCAACGATAAGCCCAAAACTGAGCTGAATGTGTCAGTCTTATTACAAAACTTCATGTTGCTGTGCCCTCAAGCCATCTCTCTTATTTGCACTTTTTATTAGCGTGACTCTCAAAATGGGGATCAAAGACTGTGTATGTGCAAGTGCAGTGCGTGCGTGGGTTGCCTATCTGCATGCATGCATGTGACAGATACAGTTGTCATTTGTAGGCCTGGGTGACGATAGTAAAACATAAACACAATTATTTCGATTGATATTGAAATCACGATTAATAAAAAGAACTTTGTATCTATTCAACTGCTCTAAAAATAATATCATAAACAAATGGCTTTTCATTTCTGCACATTGAACACTTAATTCTTCCTCAACACTATTCTTTTTGTCAAGTGCAAAATGACCTTGTAAATATCATTTGAAATACAAGCCTCTTGCATTTTCATTTTGCTGCGACCGCACCATTGCTGCTTCGCATATTTGCACACATTTGAACTATGAATAAGCATCAAGTATCTCCATATCATATTTATTTTATTGTCCTATTACTTTTTCAAGTCTTTGGACTTGGCTAACATGGAATCTCAGTTATCACATTTTGTGCCCAATCATGTGGAAATTTGTTTTGGTCCGACAAGAAAAATTCCTTGAATCCTTAAAAACTCAACTTTAAATAGAACTTGAAAGAACAAACTGAAAAAAAAAATTAAAAGTAGAATAAGAATATACTAAAATAATGGCAAAAAAAATACTATAAAAATAAATACCGGCTGTCCCTGCTGTGTACGTGTTTTGGTCTTAGGGGCAGTTTGTTGCGGTGTATATACTAGGGATGGGTTAGGGTTAGGGTTAGGGTTAGGGTTAGAATGTAAATTGAAAAATGAACGAAATTAAAATGGTTGGCCGAAACCGTAAACCAAAAATGAAAAATGTTTGGCTGAAAACCGAAACGCCGTAAAAAAATTATCAAATTTTTTCCTATCATTGCATTTATTATAATTAATTGAAATTATAATTTTATTATAAAATATTTATTTAGCACTGGCATTTTAACCAAGCACAATATAAATTGAAATGTGCCCACACCGCAGACATGTTAGCTAATGGTACATTAAACACCAAACGAGGGTTGAGCATTTTCTGGCGGTGCGATTGCACCTTATAGTCAATGTAGTTGGCACAGGCGAGGACGGATGCGTCACACTTAAAATGCAAACATTCACATGTTCACCAACATTTAAAAATAAATAAATATGTAATTTGTTCGCACCAGCTAATCGGCTTCGGGAACGGACTGCAAAGTCACACACTGCGTCCTGTACCGGTCTGCCGCCACCCAGAGATAGGGGCAAGTGTTTCTGTGTTCAAAACTGTTGATATCAATAGTGCTAGCATTAGCTAAAGTATTTACGATGCCCGTGAAAAAGTGGAAGCGTTCGAGGGGCTCTTATTTAAAAAAAAAAAAGGGAAGAGAAATAGTGACTCACCTGTATTGCAGTGCATGGCACTCACCCCCTCTTAATTCAAACATACGTTTTTTTGCTTGCATCACCACAACCTATTTCGGCCATATTCTTTCGGCTTTAATTTTCTTTTGGTGGCCGAATATTCGGTGCGTCACTAGTATATACTGTATAGACATATACTATATATACCTAAATAATTTATGTATGCAATTTATGATAAATTGCATTTAAAAAAAATTATAAATGAAAACAGTGTGGGACAAGATTATTGTGTTCTGTTGAACCTAGAGGTATACAATACAGCTTCTTTATCGTCCGGGACCTCAATAAAAAAAAAAAGGGTATGATAATAATAGGAAGCAAAGTTAGCGAACGTTTCTGCCCCTCCACTCGACGCAATGCCGATGGAAGTCAATGCTAATTTTCTGTTAGCATGTTAATACAATTTTACATTGATTTAGCATTAGCACAAGCAATGTTTTTGAAAACGAAGCTTATATTTCAAAATGCAATTTGTGTAATAGTTTTTTATTTGGGTTTAGTTTTATTGTAAAATCTAAATAGGATGTTAGTATCCCCTTCAGACCTGCATTTTTGATTCCTTTTTTTTTTTTTTTAACTGATTTTGACTCTTTTCTTAAGCACAATATGGGAAAAAAATTTGGGGTTATCTCATGTTTTTATTTGTTATAGTGGACGCCGAGATAGTATGTAACTTGTTGTAAACTTACCAAGCTTATATGCAACATTTTTAACATGATCATCATGCAAATCAACTTGTAATTGTGATTGGTTAGTTAAGATCCAATCATGAACCAGAAGTGTTAACATCATCCAAATTATGCGTTTTATTGGTTTAGACACGCAATATGTCATGTCCACTGGGACCATCTATGGGTCTGAAGGGGTAAACAGCTTAACAGACACTCAGGGAGTGCATAATCACATCACATACATCACATCAGGACACAACATTAGGAACATAGGAGCACAACACAACATTCACCACGTTAATCGTTTTTCTTCAATTTTAATGTCACTATGATCGTGAGAGGCAAAATTGAAATCTCAATTTGATTTAGATTAGTTGACAAGCGCTTATCACTTGTATTTGATATTGATACCAAGGTGAATCCATATGTCACTTCATTAAATTAGTTGACTTGAGTACCATTATGTCTTATCAAGGTTTGATGCTGCAAAGTGGTCTTACATGAAGACACATTTGACCTTAGAATTTCACTGCAATTCACAAGGTTGAAATTTTACTCATGAAATATGAGTCCTTTATTATTTATTTACGCATTATTATCCATTAAACTTTAAGTGTGATGAATTTATGACAAATGAATGATATGTGTTTGCATCCCGTGAATTCTATATAGTAAATAATTTAATCAAATTTTAATTTGAAACACATATCACATTAATATGGCAAGTAATTTGGCATTATTTTGTTTTTAATGTATAACAACTGGATGACTTTATATTAATCAAATTGTGGCTGCATGTTTTCTCAGAGTCCATCCTCCTTTTCTTCACCATCCAAATATGTAAATATGTATATTTCAAATGTTTAATTCTGTACTCATTTATCTACACTGAACACTGGTTCTCAACCCCGGTCCTCGAGTACCCCAATCCAGCCTGTTTTCCATGTCTCCCTAGCCAACACAGCTGAGGATCGTTATCAGGCTTCATGCAGAGAGGGCTGATTAGCTGACACACCTGTGTTGGCTGTGGGAGACATGGAAAACAGGCTGGATAGGAGTACTCAAAGACCGCGGTTGAGAAACATGGGGCTAAAACACCAAAGTCAGTCCTTGTATTGTATTATTCCATTTCTTGAATCATTCTTATCTTTAACACAGGGACAGGTAGTAACTATCCCTCCATCACCTCAGCATGTACTATTTAAGCCTCTCTCCTCTTAGTCCTCTCTGTATCACTGTAGGATCAACACTTGGTGATTTGAGTTCAGCTTAAGTAAGGCATTTTATTGAATTGATTTGCCAGCGAAGAGGTCGATGTGCTGATCCCTGCAACCTCTGGTGACTACTGATTAACACTGGACCAGTGATGCCTCTGAAAACGTCGACACAAACACTGCCTCACTTAGAGACACAAACACTGCAATTACACATTTGAAAAAAAATATGGGTTAAGATGACAATTATTTGTAATCTCTCCCTTCACTGCTGCATTACAGTACAAATATTTCCTCACATTCTTTCTGCTCTTATGGTGTGTGGTGTACTCAAGATGACCAACACAGCTCACCACACAGGAGTGTGAGTATCTCCCCCAAACCAGATCTGCCATAGTACCAAGATTGGCCTGTGACAGGCAACGTGGCCCTACATGGCGCCAAAATACAAAGACGGAGCACAAGTGGAAAATAAAGAGAAGACAGTTAGCTTCTCTGGTTACCCGTGATTTGTTGAAGGATCTCAGTGAACGGTGGTGCCTTGTGATAGGAGTGACCCAAATTATGAGTGTTTTGAGATGTGACCCATTGATAGGCTGATTTTTTTTCTTTGTTTTTTACTAGCACAAGCACTCTTTGGTGGCAGGGACTCAACTCACATCGCAACAATCCACAGTCCCGCTAGTCGCGAGAAATTTTTCATAAAAAGTCTTTGAGCTTTTATTGTCATACTCAGCAGAAGGTTACTGTCAAACTAAACATAAACAAAGATATTGTTGTTCATTTGAAATGACCACATTATCTCCATTTAACATACAATGGGAAACACCATAGTCACACAGGCACATTAGCATCTTCATATTTTTATTACATATAATATTATCGAAAGCTATGTTTCACATTAAACAAAACCCCCCACTTCATTTCAATAGGGAAATATCATTTCAGATGAATGTTTTGAGTTGCAAGTGTGGTTAAGGAATGAATTAAACTCATACCACAATGCACCACTGTGTTCTGTTGTTCACAAAACAAAGCAACAAATGTTAATTTAGCTCCCGTCCTGTCTCAGTGGCATTAGCAACAATCTGTATTGTGACAATCAGTGTTGATTGGAGAGCTACTCAGGCAACCTTGTGTGTGCGTGTGTGCACACACAAGGTACACACACGCACACCTACTCACATATGGCTCTGTTGGACTCTACAAGGGGATTAACCTAAACCCTTCTCGCCAAGCAAGTGTCTCGATAAACAGGTTCGAGATTATTGTATTCCACCACCATACACTCATCTGAACTCCTTCACCTACATATTGAGCTGGTACGAAACACCCTTGAGATTTTCCAATTACTGTTCAAAACTTTTGTTGTGGACCGAAAACTGTTGACTTCTTCTGACATTGTGATTTGCAGAATGTTTTTGGACTTTTTAGGAAATGGGCATAACTACAGTGGAACCTTGGACGGATTCCGGATGTGTAGAAAATAGGGTTGCTATTGTTGTTTGTTATTGTTGCTATTGGCTGCTATTGTTTACCGGCGTTGTGGCACAGTTAACAAAGACAGGACTCGCTCTCAATCTCTTGAATGGACTTGGCGACGTGAACTAAGACTTTGACCACAAACTTAATCCAGAAACAGTAAGGGTCAAACGGTTCACAAAATCCACGGTTCGGATCCGTTTTATGCTAACAGTTTTCGGTTTGATTTGGATTCTGTTGACTCTTCGAAAAATCAATTATGTCTTGCATATCTTGGTTCAAACTTGCATACGTTCATTATAATTCGATGAGTGTTCAAATTGCTTCAAATTGATACTGTCAAAGATGTACAGCAAAAAAATACTATTGTTGTCCACAGTCTTGTAGAAATACAATGCATGTTACTTGGATATGTTACATATCTTCTTTATCTACATGACAGTGGCAAATTATTAGAAACGGCTCTTCTCCACTACTGAACGACCTTCTTTAATATGTATTGAAAATAAAATGTTGGAGAACTAAACTGCAACACCCACTAGATAAAAATGTGCAGCAGCACAAATCAACATTTTAAATCTTTTTTTTTTCCATTGTTGCATGCTGATTAGCTAAAATACGATATTGTCTGCATTTTGCAATTCAGAATATGTCTGTTGGAAATTATAACACCCCGATTTGTAAGCCTCCTTTAGAAAATATATATAATTTAATAGAATATGACTCCATGTCTCATGTGACGGCTTTACATTTATTAAATTTTTGGCCCCTTATTTGCTAAATTGGTAATGTCTTTCTAAAAATCCCTTTACAATGTTGCAGTCCCATAATTAAAACATGAGTAACTCAATGCATGTGTTCATAGTTCGAAGCTCTTTGCTGCAGCCACATTCTGTAAATTCACTGGCAGGGTAATGCATATGTGTATTTTCCACAATTGTATGCATATTAAATGAATTTAAGAACAGAATAATCTAGATTAGCTCCAATTTCAACATACTAAATGAGATTTTTTACACCTGGTGTTGTTTGGTAACCAATGAATTTAACACACATTTTTGCTCAACCCCACACTGCTTCAAGGTTCCTCTTGTCCATGTGACAGAGAAAATAAGATAGTCAGCCTTTAAAGCATGGAGGCACAAGTTTGTGCTACTTAATTATTTAAAAATATAAACGGGAAGGAACCAGTGAGTTGTGTTGTCTAATGGTTTCAATTTAATGCATGAGGGTTAGTGGCAAGCATAATTTCCCAGGTGGCCTTTCCCTCCCTCCCTCCCTCTCTCTCTCTCTCTCTCTCTCTCTCTCTCTTTTTCTTGAGGGTGTCTGATCCCTGACAGGTATTGCAGTTGGATGTGTCTGCGCATGTGATATGCAACTCATAAATAATGGATGATACAGTAATGATTTCTGTCACTATAAAGACAAACAATAAAGGTCTCTCTCCCTGCCCCTCTCCGTTCCTCTCCTTCTCGAGCTCTCTCACACAATTTCGTGAACTCATAATTTCAGGCTTTCATCTACACTTTTCTGAATTTATTCCTCTCTTGGGTAATAAGGATAATTTGTCATGCATACAGTACAGTACTTACTATATAGTTTTATTCCCCACATTTAATTGTCAGAACCGTTTATTCTCACATCCAGAGCAATTCTGTGTACAAGTTGCATTCCTCATCTAGGGATTGCTTGTAAAATTACGAGTTTATATGTTTTGATTGGCCCGGCAATACTCATTTTTTTATTTTACAAAATCATTTCACGGGCCAGATTAAACCCCTTTGCGGGCCTGGTCTGGCCCGCGGGCCGTACGTTTGACACCCCCTGATTTAGAGTATAAGTGTCAAACTCCGGTCCTCAAGGGCCGCAGTCTTGCAGGTTTTGGATGTTTCCCTCCAACACAGCTGATACATGATCAGCTCATCAGCAAGCTCTGCATAAGCCTGATAACGATCCTGTTGATTGGAATCAGCTTTTGTTGGAAGAGGGAAACTTCCAAAACCTGCAGCACTACAGCCTTCAAGCACCGGAGTTTGACACCTATGATTATAGAGTTCAATTAACCTACTGTGCATGTTTTTTGGAATGTGGGAAGAAGCCAGAGTACCCGGAGAAAACCCACTCAGCTACGAGGAGAACACGCAAGCTCCACACAGGAAGTCAGAGCCTGGATTTGAAACCACAACCTCTGTACTGTGATGTGGATGTGCTAATCAGTTGTCTACCATGCCCTCTGCTCCTATGTAGTCAGCTAAATATTATACAGCACAGAGAGGCATTATGAGTGTGTGCGTATGCACTCATATGGGAATGTGAGGCTTTATGTTCTTGACACATTCATTCTGTATGATTCATCTCATGAATTACAGCAATGACTCCCAATCTTTTTTATGCTACCTTTTTGTCATACCATTGATAGCCTATCCTCTCACTGATACGGCTTGATGATGACCTCCAAAAGTAAAATGTAATGATTATGATTATTACATTAAATACCAACTTTGAAGTAATATCATGAAATGCCAAAAAGGGTCACAAATGATGTAATTAAACATTGTCCAAAAAATAAAGCATGAAAAAATAATTAATATTTTGTATATTTGACAAAATAATTGTTTTTCCAAAGTTAGAGCCTGGCGACCGACAAACCCGGAACTGATGCGTCACACCGGGGATAACAATAGCAGAGCTCAATACGGAAAGTATACAAAGTCAGTCAAAAGTTGATTCAGAAAGTGTTATGTCGAGCTTAAATGAGGAGACTCAAGTCTTTGAAGAGTTGGAGGAAGAAGAGAAGCAACCTCCTCCTCTTCCTCCAACTCTTCAAAGACTTCGATCTCCTCATTTAAGCTCGACATATCGACATATATATATATATATATATATATATATATAAATGCTGATCAGGACGCTCAAAATGTTGTGCCCCGATGACTTGACATAGAGTGGAGATGAGACCAATCGACATAGAAGATTGGTAAGCCATGTACGCTGCGGTTATTAGTCTAGCCTTATTGTTTGAAATTCAATGTTGTGCCGTGCTGTAAATTAGTACTATGAGATTACTTACCATATTTTCACAACAATATGGCACGGTTAAACATACTGTAACGAACTAAGTGGTTGTGTGTGTTCTTGGGTTGCCATTTATGTTGAGCACTATTATGTCTGACTGTTAGTGAACGAGACATGCGGCTTGGTTGCGCGTGTTGGGTTTTTTCTGCTAGCCTCGTGAGTTGTTCTCTGTTGAGTTATAAACAAGTGACATCCCAATCAACATTTGCTGATGGCGTTCTTACAAAACGTTACAATAGGTAGCTAAAAAAAAATGGTAGCATGCTTTCACTTGCTAGCGTATGTTTTTAAAAAGGCAGTGGAGCAAAACTGAGTTTGGTTGTATTTTATTTAAATATTTAAAAATGTACTCTTGTTACTTTTGATCAATCCTCAAAAGAAAAACTCCTCATCTTCTGTATCTGAAACGTACAGCTGGGTTACTTCTCCGTCAAACACCAGGTTCCCTCTCTCGTCATTGTACTTTTCTCAGAGTCAGTCTTGTTCCGTGCGGCTCAGAAATGATGCCGCTTATGCGAAAGCTCCAACATTAGAGCAAGCATACACGTTTAGCCCAACCTTGCACATACATTCACAAATTGTGGCGTAACTTGCTCTAGTCGAGCAGTTCCATTACGTGAAGCCAAAGCAATGACAACATACGTCCTACTATACAGAAAAACCGGCCCTAATTGCGAACTGGCAGGCATGAGAACCCAATAGACTCACATTGGGTTCTCATCCCTTCAAGTCCTCCACCAGGGCCGGATTTCTTTTGTATAAGGAAGATGTCGGCACAACTCCACATTCTGTCAGCAGAAATGCTCCACACTATTATCTTTTTTTGACTGAAAACAGTATACCGCCACACAGCGCCGTGTCACCTTACCGAATAACACAATATAATGGCAGCTCCCCTGCGTGATGTAATTTCCGAAGGTTGTTGAAGAAAAGCATTTCCATTGTCAAGGGCGTTGCTATGGGTCTAACCAAGAACCTGGGGGGGGGGGGGGGGGGTTGCATTGCAAATAAAATAACAAAAATATGCTTAAATGGTTTTAGCCATTAGTATTACTCAAAAACATGGTTGGCCAACCTTACTTCAAAGTTGGCCTTTAAGTCCAACACACTCACATTCAACACGACTCATGTATACTCATATTCACACTGACGACTTCCTTAAAAATCAGCAGAATGATTATTATAGTTAAAATAAACTATTTGTAATACAAAAAATATTCACCAGTTATATTAAAGTTACTAAACAGAAATATGTTGTCGTGGTCACTCATTAGTAATGTCAAAGTAGCTCAAGTGAGTTATTTTGTAGTCATGTCATCTGCTCTCTCTTAGCACTGATTTATCCACCTTACTGCATGACTAGCCCTCCAAACATCAAGTAATGCATATAATCATAAAGCATGATTGGATATTAAAGGTTGCTAGACTGTTGAGATATGCTGTGGTTGCACATGGATGTGATTCCAACCACCTGGCATGTGTTTTTGTTTATTGTCACTTCAATTCTTGTACTTACTTCCTGAGCTGGTCTACATTGTATTTATTTGCCATATGTGACGATTCCTCCTCTCTTTTTATCCTAACAAATGGATCAGCTTAAGAATGTATTGTTTAGCAACACATCGTTTACATGCTGCTGGTGAGACGGGGAGGAACAATAATCAGCAGATTTTGGATAAAAATGATGTTATTAAAAACAAACAAACAAATCACATGACTCTGTAGAATTCAAATCTGTTGTTAAACACCCTCCATATTTTGTTTGCTGCATCACAACAAACCACGTGGGATAATTATTTAGCAAATTGCAACGAGACTTGTGGAAGAATGCTTACTACTTACTTACTTACTTTCTTACTATAATTACTATTTCTCCCGCTGGCCGTTCTTGTTAGCCACTCCATTCCACTCATGACAGCATTGAGACCCTTAAAGGATGTTTCCTATGCACAGAGTGGAATACCTTTGATGGGCTGGATATGGATACTGCTGCTGTGACTGTAACTGACTATATTAAATTCTGTGTGGACAACATCATACCAACAAAGGAAATAACTGTTTACCCCAACAACAAACCGTACATTACTAAGGAGGTTAAAGACTGTATTAACCGCAAAAAAAGGGCATTTAAGAACCAGGACAGAGCCCAGCTCAAACTGGTTCAAAAATAACTCAAACACATGCTTAAAGAAGCAAAAAGGAAGCACAAAGAGACTATAGAAAAACACTTTGCTGCTAACAACTCTAAGAAAATGTGGGACACCATGAGGAGGATCACCAACTTGACTCCAGCTCAAAAAGGTCTCAGCACTCTAAATGACCTCCAGAAGGCAAGGGAGCTGAATGACTTTTATTTAAGATTCGAAACCCAGGACTTCTCCTCTGAATGTGGGGAGGTCCTGAGGTCCATTTCAGTGAATGAGCAGGAATCAAGGCTGGTCATTCATCCCCATGATGTCCAATCTGCTTTTAGGTCTGTCTGCACAAAGAAGGCCTCAGGACCAGATGGGATATCTGCCCTTCTGCTAAAATCCTGTGCAGAGGAGCTCACAGCGGCATGGCAGCCCATCTTCCAGAGATCTGTGGACTCACACTCCATTCCCAGTCTCTGGAAAAAATCAGTAATCACCCCAGTTCCTAAAAAACAATGTCCTGTGGTCAATAATGACTTCAGGCCTGTGGCTCTAACTTCCATTGTTATGAAGTGTTTCGAGAGGCTGATGGTGACTCGGCTCAGGGGGGAGGTGGATGCACACTTAGACTCCCTTCAGTTTGCCTACAAGCGGGGTCGCGGCACTGACGATGCTATCAACAGCATCACACATCTGGTCAGCAAACATCTGGACGTCCCTAAAGCTTATGTACGTGTGTTGTTCGTTGACTTTAGCTCAGCGTTCAACACAATGCAGCCACACCTGCTTTTGGGTAAACTGAAGGAGATGAATGTGAACCCGTACATCTCGAGGTGGTATCACTCCTTCCTGACACAGCGCACACAGCAAGTCAGGGTCAACAGCTCCCTCTCGGAACCCAGATTGATAAGCACAGGCGCCCCACAGGGCTGCGTCAGCTCCCCGATCCTCTTCACATTGTACACAAATGATTGTGTGACATCACACCCTGAGAACTTTATCATTAAGTTCTCTGATGACACAGCTATCGTCAGCTTGCTGCAGGCCGGCGGTAGCCCACTGGACTATTTCTCAGAAATAGAGAAATTTGTCCAGTGGTGTGACCGGAATCATCTTGTGCTCAATGTGGGGAAGACAGAGGAGGTGATATTTGATCCAAAAACTGTTGGTGACCACGGGCCAGTCGTCATTAAAGGCAATCACATCAGCCAGGTGGGTTCATACAGGTATCTGGGGGTCCACATTGACAACACACTCAGCTGGAGGGTACATGTTGGAAGTCTCTGCTCCAAACTCCAACAGCGTCTCTATTTCCTATGCAGACTGAGGGTCTATGGAGTGGAGCAGAGGATCATGCTGTTGTTCTACCGGGCTGCATTGGAAAGTATCATCAGATACGGCATTGTGGCCTGGTACGGCAACCTGACTGTGCAGTCAAGGTCACAGATTGCCGGTCTGGTGCGGACTGCCATGAAGATCATGGGGGTCAGGAATCATCCTTCCCTACAGATGCTTTATGAGCAGTCCGTCACCAGACTGGCACAGAAAATTGTTACTGACCCGACTCACATTCTGCATCATGAGTTCCAGCTACTGCCTTCCGGCAGGAGATTCAGGGCCCCCAGAACCAGGCTGAACCGCTACAAGAACTCATTCCTGCCGACATCCATCAAATTGCTTAATAACCGACATTAACTAAGTGGTGCAATATATATATATAGGAGTGTGTGTATTATTTATTTTAATTATCTCTCTCTATTCTGTTGTTTTTCTTACTGTAAACTACTGCTGCACTTCTTATTTAATTTTGATTTTATCTCTTTCTATTCTGTTGTTTTTTCCTTACTGTAAACTGCAGCTGGACAGAGTCCAGGAAAAAGTTCCCCACGGGGAAAATAAAAGTATATCGTATCGTATCGTATCGTATCGTATCGTATCGTATCGTATCGTATCGTATCGTATCCAGGCTATGGCTTCGACTAACTCCCGTTAAGACGCTTTTGTTAGCCACTCCAGCTAAATCCATCTTCCTCAGTCTTTCTGCGTCACTCGCCTGACTTAACAGTGGCTGCCAAGTCGCCGTCGCTCGCCGAGATGCTCGTTTGCTCACACAAAATAAGAACTGGTGGTAGGCTTGCGGAGCGTGGTCGCTCTAATGCCGAGCTCAAACTACGCTACTTTTTTGTCTTTCATGACAGTCGCGCTGTCAGATTACCCGATAAATTCGCTCTGTGTGGTGGACCGGGCGTGTAGTCACACTACAAGTCTGAACTCGACAAGACACCACTCTATCATCGTGTTGTTTTGCCAAGAGCACCTGTCAAGGCCTGGCCCGACTTCTCAAAAGATACATGTCTGTCCCAAAGATGTGATCGATCCTCACTAAATATGTGCCCATACCTATTTATATACGACAGTCACAATATTTTTTTGGTACTCACGTCACCGTTGCCTGACAATGGCAATGTTGGGAGGTGGCTACCGTACATAAAATAAAACAATTTAATTTAATTTTAATTTAGAGTAGGATTTGGGGAGGTGATAAGTACAGAAGTGCACATATAGGCCTGCATTTTGTGAGGAGAAGTTGTGCTCGCCAGCGGGGCTGCAGCCGCCTCCGGCGCCAACATGTTTTTTTTTCTTTCCATTCTTGAAGTAGAAGAACCTGAATGTAGTGCGAGCTAAATTATGGTAATAGGCCTATACTTGATGAGGCCATATAGAGTATATGTGTTGCTCCTATTTTAAATGAAAACAAATGTAGCACAATACGTGCGCTCTACTGTATATGTGTGTGAGCTCTATTAGCAGCGCCACAGCGGGGTACAATTTTTTTTCCGGGTTGCACCTGTCTGGCCCTGTCCCATGAGATATCCAGGGGGAAAAAAGGAACTATAACATACTGGTCAGTGTGTGATTGACGTTTTGCTTCCTCTCGCTCTGCGGAACCAAAATGACGTCAAAGTAGGTATGTCACATTGGGCGACAAGACGAGCAAAAATTCAGACATGCTAGGCTTTCATGATGATGATCGTAAGCCGTCCCGGACAACAGCCGACCAATTGTTGAATGGGTCACACTACACGGGCGACACTACGTCCGGACAACTCAAAATAGTTTATGACATACCCCGTTTGTCCGCGACACCTCTGTCGGGTCAAAATCGGGCTATTTTCTTGTAGTCTGACCAAGGCATGAGCCACCGTAGTGTGCGTGCTTCGGCTGCATTCTATGCTATAGGGACATCTAGTGGTCACTTTTAACACAATGTGCCTTGAACTCTTTGACTGCCAGACGTTTTCAGAAAAGGGATGCCGTCAGTGCCAGCCGATTTAAGCATTTTGACTGATCTTTCAAGGTCCACAGAAAATTTTGTGTTTGGACTATGGAAACACACTTACTACCAAATGAAAGATTGGACTCTCATCTTTCATCAGAAAAAAAAGTTTGTTTCTACCTTATTCCGTTTTTCAGTAATCAACAATAGAAAATGGTTAGTTTCACCCAAATGCTCTGTTTTGAAACAAAAAACGGAGAAATCAAGCTTTTTGTGAAACGATATTATTTCATGCACTCTAGTGAATTTGAGACCTTTTTTTTTCCATGAATGATGCCACAAACACCTAAATAGTGCTTTACTTCTGTAATACACCACCACCAACTATGAAAAAGTGTTTTTAGATTGCAAAATACGTTTATTTACATTCAACAGGGTAACAATTTGACAAAACAATTTCGCAAACTATTTACAAATGTGTGCAACCGTGGTACCATTTACAATTGTGTGGATGTTTCAAATACAGTTTTTCTTTTTGTAACACTCCCCTGCGTGCAAGAAGACGCAGCAGGATTTGCACAACAGATTAGTTTCACTTTTTTGCTGGCTTTTTTTTCCCGGGGAATAGCAAGTATTACCGCAGTGTGTGCTTGGCCATGTTGCCATCAAGTCTACTCTCAGGATCATGATACGGTGACATTACGGTGGTGTTACATCTGGCTTCCTCATGTCCTTCAATTCCTATACCGGGTGGTTGATCCATCGTATCCGCTCCATTCATGGTGGCATCGTAGTCCATAACCAGTGTCTTCTCCGTGATCAGACTGTACCCACTCCTCCGATGAATATGCATTGGACTCGGGGCACTCTTCGTCGTCCGATTGAACGTCCGCCTGAGCGTGCTCGGTTGTGCTCCGCGTTTTCCGGCGTCAGCATCGCTAGCCGGTGAGGCTTTATGACGTGATCATAGCCGCCACGTCAACGCTTCCAACTTCGGCATCAACCTCGGAGTCACCATCATCATCATCGTCGTCATCAATGTGCTCTTTAGCATTGGTCGATGCTTTTCGTCTTTGAAAAAAATGCTCAAGCGTGAGCTGCTTGCAACCGGTCGCCATTATGGCTTCCTCAGCCATTGTCCCCTCAACACTCTAGCTCCGCCTCACGTCTTTTACTGACGCCTACCCAATCTTGTCCAAAGAGAGTCATCGCTGCCATCTAGGGGCCAAAAATAGGCATTATACTAACTAGATCTGCTTGATACTTTCAGCACAGCTGGCCAAGGCTTTCCTCCACCCGTCCCCCCCCCCCCCCCAAAAAAAAAAACTTGGTGAACGTCTTTTAACGTCTTTGGCGCTCCTCCGTAGGTTTTTACTAAACGTCATTTAACGTTTTTGGCAGTAAAAGAGTTAAGAGAGCAGCAGTGAAAAAGCCACTGGTCAGCTGAAAGCAGGTATTTGAATCTGCTTGCTTCTCTGCAGTAACAAGATTCTCTTGATGAATCTTCCAAAGGTTTGCAGTATTGCAATCTCACAAGGTGAAACGTTTACAGGTGCTTCAGAAATTCGAAAGTCTGATGTTCAAACAGTTTTAATCACTGATTGTTAGTGGTTGTAGAGAAATGCCAACTACTCCAAAGTGAAGTTTGAAGCCTGATGTCCACTGATCAAATGTGTTTGCTCCTTGCCGCAGCAGATGTTTGCACAGCATGAAATTGGTCACCTTAATTTAATTTAAATTGTGGTCTACTTCCGAATGTGCAAAGAAGAGAGAGAACTGATAAAGAAGAAAAAAAGCAGGCTCAAGCAGGATTCTGAACCATTTCAAATTCCCACCATGCAGAGCCTTCACCCAGTCTCACCAATATATGAGATCTCCATTGTTGGTGATTATGGTTATAGGTTATTGAAAAGCACACCCTCCTGTTATTCATCCATCCATTTTCTGAACCACTCCTCAATCTTTCAAAACAAGTCAATTAATTATTAATGATCAATATTTGTAGTCACTACACTGCACATCAAGCAAAGCGACCTCATGTCATGATCCGAAATGTGAGTGGCAAGTGAATGGCATCACAATGTTGCAAATGCAAATGTTACATCCAATAAAAAATGGCATGCCACCTCATGATCTTTCGCAAACAAACAAAAAAGTCTGTGTAGGTACAGTATAGTCGCTTGCTTGCTTCAAATTTTAGAAAGCTCAATTGAAGACTTGACTGTTTGAGCCAGAGGTATTATTTTGTTTCTGTATTCAATGCAATTTGTCTTGAGATTCTTCATGACCTACAATGATTCCTTTGAAAATAATCCACAGAGGAAATACGCTTAGATTTCGCCTGAAAAGTTTCTCTTGTCCTCTGTAATTAGTTAAGAAGCATCAACATTTTCTATGAAACTGTGGCGCTCCTGTCTTACTCTCACCCCGACGCACCCCAGGGGGCATTAACAGGCCCATGGTGTAAACACTACAAATGGTTTTACATTACCCAACTCCACCATGCCTTCATCACTACAGCCTTGAGCTACAAACAGGGCTTATGGTGGAAACATGGCTTCAATGACATCCTATTTTACCTACTGTCATGGACCCTACTTATGATTAACGACAGTGTTTTTTTCCCTACTGGTAAACCTCTACTTGTCAGTTTTCCGCCATGCTTTTTCTTCCATACGTCTACTTGAGTATTTTTTTTCTTCTCATTTCCCGTTACTCTGATCACGGCTTACTCAGGCACACACTCTCCATCTCCTCAAAACAGTGCAGTAATAATTGCAGATCAGTGTTCCGATGAAAGCCACTAATCAACACTAACGCTAATTTCAAATTTAATCTGATATTAGCCATATGCGCTTTTGGTAAATTGGATTTCACATTTGAAGGACAAATAGAGGATGAAGCTGGCGAAATAGCAACATTCAAGGCCATACTTTTAGTCACAGTTTTGTTCTGGACTTAAATCTACTCTGGCCTTTTTGTTTTGAGTAGGCATGTTTGCTATGCTTGAGTGGGTTTAGGTACTCTTGTTTCCTCCCACATTGAAAAACATGCATGGTAGGTTGATAGGAGGCTCTAAAATGCCTTCCGACCTAACAGGGGTGTTCGCCGCATCTTGCTCAAAGTCAGTTGGGAGACGCTCAGTCTCACCGGTGACTTTAAACACGAGGCAGAAATAGATGGATGCCTGATTAGGAAGTGTATCTAAGTAATATAAGAAGAGGCAACACAGTTTGTTATGCACGCATGAAAATTGACATTTACTGAAAGGCTCACAGTTGTAACAAATAGCTAAATTTAGAATACTCAACCCACCTCAACAAGACTTTGAAAGCAAGACCACATCTTTTAAAGAGGTTAACATGCATCCACCTGACAATACGACCCACTGCAGCACATTAAATCCTTTGACTTGCTGAGTCTTTAGCAGGTAAATAATTGGCTGATCCATACATCTGTAGTAGTGCATGAATCATTGATGCTCACTCGCTAGCACTCTGCAAGCCCCAAGCCCCCATGGCCCCTTTTTGTTCTTTCTTCTTCATAAATATGACTCTCAAAATGAAAACCTTTGTTCAAACTGAATTCACTGCAATTCCTGGAGAAAATAAATCTGAGCTCCCTATTATGCAAAGAAGACAGCTACTTTAGTTTGACGTACTTGTCCGTAGTCCTATATTGTCTATATGACATATGATAAACAAGTTACACTCCGCGAACTGGTATAAAATGTAAAAAGGAATAAAAATGTTGGCGCTCAACGAAGGACATCTTAAGAAAAAATTGGCAGACTAAGCACCCGGGACTGGGTTTTCGTAATCATCAATAACCTGGTCAGTGCCAAGGGACCTTCTGAGTCCGTCATTGACGGATGCCTGTTTTGCTGACGTACTACAGAGTACTTCCACTTCTTTCCTGGGACTGCGGTCGAGACACTCTTATTGTCCTGCAGTAAACAAGTACCGTATTTTCACAACCTTAAGGCGCACCGTATTAAAAGACGCAGTCTCAGTTACGGGTGCTATTTCTGTATTTAACACACACATAAGGTGCACCACACTCTTGGTCGCAGGCACGGTTAAACGTACGTTTGCTCTAGACCAGTGGTGTCCAAACTCGGTCCTCGGGGGCCGGTAGTCCCGCAGGTTTTGGATATTTCTCTCCTCCAACACAGCTGAAGCTCATCAGCAAGCTCTACTAAGCCTGATAACAATCCTGTTGATTGAAACAGGTGCGTTGGAGCAGGGAAACCTCCAAAACCTGCAGGACTACCGGCCCCCGAGGACCGAGTTTGGACACCACTGCGGTAGCATGCTTTCACACTTAAAACATGTGCATTTGCCTTAAATACATGTATAAATTAAATGCTTAATTATGTTTACAGGACGAATCTTGTATATTTTTTTAATTAAAGAATTATACCTGTAATTCCACAAAAGATGCCTCTGCCAAATCTAATATTGGGGTCTAGGGAACTGGGCAATAAAAGAAAAAGGGGGCCTTCAAAGCAGCACATACCCTTGCATGTACACTTGTTAAAAAAATGGTCCATCAATTGTCAATCCGCTAAATTTATTGACAGATTGACAATTACATTCATGGATGAAAACCCCCCTTCCGGCAATGCTTGGTTCGTCAATTTTTTGAAGTTTCCCATCAATCATCAATCGTCAACAAAATGGGTATCCATCATTAACGGATTGACGGACGTCAATCTTAACAGAATACCCACCGCTGCATAAATGTTGGTTATAGTTTATATCTTAGATGTAATTGGTTGCCATATCCTTCTCAATAATTTGAGATTGTAAAATAGCTGAATCAAACAATACATTTTGCAGTACTATAATTACTATTGTTATGCCAGACAGTTTTTCATGGTTACACTGCATCTTGTAGAATCGTTGCTGTTGATGGCACTGGAGTCAAGTCCACGTAAACCTTGCCCATGTATCATGTGTTAAATTAGCATAGTATATTCCTCCCACGTGCCTTTGTTTTGACAATGTGTCTTACTGTGACAGACAGTGAGTCAAGGGCAACGTATATCACCTGCCAGCCTCAAACACATGCCTCATGTTAAATAAATTATCTCTGCATTAGCCTGTGAGGCTATGAACTGTCTAAATCAATCAAGAGTGAGGTTAGCTCAGATGCCAGGGTGGCTGCAGTGGAGCAGTTGCGGTGTCATGCTGAAATGCTCCAATTCCCTCCTTCCTTATGAAGGGAAATTAAGACGGTAGTTAATCAAAAGTTCATTAGCATACAGCGCCTAGCTCAGTCCACACCTACACCCTGCACATTATACTCACTTAGGCAGACCTTGTGAGGGGAATAACAAATTCCAACCACTTTTCATTGTGAATTTGTTGGAGTAAAATAGACTGCATTGGCCTTGAAGTGCTGAATTACTTTTTTGACCTCAGGACCAACAAAACTTATTTAACATCTGCTGCGTGGAAACTTCTTCTACCTTTTCTGCTAAGGAACAAATAAATGTAGTAAACACTCAAAACACAATTATTATGCCTTTTTTTTTTATTATTATTATTTTAGTGTCATTGTTGCAATCTAGACACACACTGGATGGATTTGAGGTTACAAAAAAAATGCAAAGGCATGCAAAGCTGTGTATCATCAGCATAACATTAAAACTGTATTGAGAAATAATCTTAACCAAAGGGAGCATGTAAATACAAAACAACACAGGGATAAGGACCGATCCCTGTGGCACACCCGAGATGACTGCAGAATATTTAAGCAATTATTAAAACCAACACGCTGGGTTCTGCTTGAAAGATAAGACTGGAACCATGAAGGTGCCAGCACGTGAACTTAATGTAGTTTTCTAAACGGTTTCAAAGCATACTGTGATCAACGGTATCAGAAACTGCACTAAAATCAAGATGTAGGAGGAGGGATGCTTATCCAGAGTCTGCATTGATCAGCAAGTCATTGACAACTCTAATCTGGGCCGTTCCAGTGGAATGAAAGGAGCGGAAGCTAGATTGAAAGTTGTTAAAGAGATTGTTGTCTATAGATGTACAGTCCTGCTCACCATTATTGGCACCCATGAAGGTAAAGTACATAATGTGGAATATCTTCTGAAAAAAATGAATCAAGTAAATCATTTTATTTTTTATAGAGAACTTGTGTTTTATCCAAAAGACCAAATGATTAAAAAAACAATTTAAAACAATAAACAATGGTCGGAAAATAAAGAAAACTTAAAATGTGCTCTGTCACTAGTATTGGCACCCTTTCCTGTAAATCAGTATGGAAACACATTGTGACTCACCTTCGGTAAATCACAAATTAGATTTCCCTGTTCTAAATTATCTGTGCCCAATTGGCATGAATTAGCCCATGGATGATGAGTTTGATGTTTTAAAAAGCCACCTGTTATTCCCTTTTCCTTTGTCAAAATCGTGAAAACAAGGAAGCTGTCTGCGGACATCAGAAATGCAATTATTCACAAACACAAGACCTCCATAGGGTATAGAGCCATCTCCAAAGATTTTGGTAGCCCTGTTTCAGCAGTGAGTAATGTTATTAAGAAGTTTGACAAGCATGGGATTGTCAAGAACCTCCATGGACGTGGGGGCAATAGAGAAATTGATGACAGAAATCTTCAACAGTTGGTACAAATGAACACCACGTCAAATATCCAAAGACCTGAAAGCCAAACTAGACCAGTCTGGGATTATAGAATCAACAAGTACCATACGCCACACACTGAACCAAAAACAGGGCGTCATAGGCGAAGACCATTCCTGAGACAGACATCTAAAAGAATGGCTAACCTTTGCCAAGGAGTACCTGGACAAACCACAATTCTTTTGGGAAAATGTTCTGGGACTAATGAAACAAAAATAGAGCTTTTCGGCAATATACGCCAACAGTTTGTTTGCAGACAGCGCAATGAAGTTTCCAAGGAAAAGAGCACCCTCCCTACAATTAAGCATGGTGGAGGAGCCATCATTCTGGGGGTTTGCTTTGCTGCAACTGGTACTGGAGGCCTTGATCGTATCACAGGAATCATGAAATCAGAGAATTATCAAGACATTCTAGGGGGACATGTCCTACCAAGTGTTAGATAACTTGGTTTGAGTTAAAGGTCATGCGTCCTCCAGCAAGACAAAGACCCAAAACACACATCCAAAAGCACACAGGAATGGTTAAAAAGGAAAACATACAGTTTTAAAATGGCCAGCAATGACTCCTGATCTCAATCCGATTGAAAATCTTTGATATGAGCTGAAATGAGCCATTGGGAAAAGAAACCTGCAAACATTCAAGAGCTTGAACAATTTGCAAAGGAAGAGTGGGGGAAAATACCAGCGTAGAAGTTGCAAGAAGCTTAGAGATGGCTACAAGAAATGTTTGGAAGCTCTCATCACTACCAAAGGGTGTGCAACCAAATCTCAAATAGGGGTCCCATTATTGCTGCACATGCTGTGTTTTATATTTCTTCTTTGGAATTACATTATGTAAGTTGAGGAACAATTGCATTTGTTGAATTACTTTGGACATCCAATTAAAAGGTCCCGATGATATAAATTTGGTACATTTCCATTTATTTCTGAAGATATTGTTGAGGTCATACAAAAAATGAAGGGGTGCCAATAACAGTGAGCAGGACTGTACAGTCAATTGATTGGTGACAATTCTCTCTATTATATTAGATAAAAAAGGAAGGGTAAGAAGAGAAAGAACCAGTGGGTGACTATTAGATTTTTAGTTTAATTTTTTTAGCAGGGATTTAGTAATTGCAGAATGATGTGTTAAGAGCACAGACCCTTCAGCGAGAAAAGTGTTGCAGATGCTGTGTGTTATGCCACTCACTATAGCTGCTTTTCCACCAACAAGCCCAGGATCTTTGAGTTCTGGGTAAGGGAGTTCTTGGTTGTAAAAGTTCCGCAGTGAATTTATCATTTTTGTTTCCACGGCATCTTAGAGTTCTTGGTAATTAATTCAGATTCGTTGGATGACATATGACTTTGATGAGTCCAGTAAAAACAACACCTCCCCCAAAATTGACCAACCAATCAGCCTTGGTCAGTACATATGGAGGATCAAAACAACCAAAATTCAAAATAAAAAAATGACTAAATAAATAACCAAATTACTAAAAGTGGAAATAAAAACGGATATAAAAAATATAACTCAAAAATTAAATAAAAATAAATAAATATAAAAAAAATATATATATATAAATAAAACACTCTGCTCTCTTTTATTTATTTAATGCTCGGGCAGGACCAAATGTTATTCAAATGAGGGGGCGGTCTTAAGTGTGTCTTGGGTGGTAGTCGTCCATTGCTGGAGCTCTCCATGTAAGCCGGCGAGACTTCCTTGTTCACCGAGCCGCTCACCAGACCAATGAAAGGCAGTTTGCAACGGTGGAGTCCAACCGATGACAATGCCTAGGACCGCCCCCTCATTTAAATAACATTTTATCTTGGCAGAGCGTCTGCAGCATGAAATAAATTAATGTGAAAGCAGAGCTTTTTGATTTATTGATTGATATTTAATTCTATTTATATATTTATTTCTTTGTTATTTTTATTTCCATTTATATTTATTTTTTGTATTTATTTTGACTATTTTTAAATTTATTTTTATTTTTTGAATTACAATTGTAAAGAAATCACACGGTGTACCATCACAACAGTTACAAGTCGAATGCTGAGCGCACCAAATTCCCTTTGGTACTGATGGGCCAAGCAATAAAGTGTGACCACTTGCAGCCAAGTGGAAAGCTGTATTCACATCAAATCAAGAGGCATTTTCACATTTTGTCATCATGCCACCGGATTACACTTGTCACTTAGTGTGCTGATACATTTGAGTGTTAATCAATTTCAGCAGCAAGGTAACCAATTTACCCAACCATTTGATTGACTCACTTGCTCTCTCCCTTGCTTCTCCCATCTCCTTTCGCTCACCTTCCTCACTCACAACAGGCCGGCAGACTTGTCCACCAGAGAAGTTTGACTGCGGTGGGACAGCCACCAAGTGTGTCTCGTTGTCATGGCGATGTGACGGAGAACGAGATTGTGAGAATGGGGCAGATGAAGAGCACTGCGCTGCAGGTAAGTTTATACGAATAAGCAATTGTGTTTGTCAAGTGAGCTATTGCAAAGATTGAAAAATTACTCTTTAGAGCTTCAATTACACACACATACTTGTTTTCATAAAACATGTAATAATAACGATGATTATGACAATGAAATACTTGCAAGCAGCCAGAGAGGAAGGTAGGACAAAAATGTATTCCCCGATACCGTTAATTTCATATCCTAATGTCATTTTCATTAAAATTACATGAAATGAATGGCAATTTGCTGTGATCTTTTAACAGTGTATTTATAAAAATAAAAATAAATTATAGACCAAACAATAAAATGAATATAAGAAAAAAATAAAACACAAATATCCAGTAGCTAAATAAATACCACTGAAAATATCTGGTAGTATAACCACGTTTCAAGGAATCCATTAAAGTGCAAAGAATTAAAATAAATACAATACAATGGACCAAGGTGCACAATGTTTACTGGTTAGCACATCCACCAAATTTCTTATCTTCACAAGGAAAAATTTAATGGAACATTTTGTTTTTCTTGCCACTCTTCCCATCACAGATGCATCCCTATTTTAACTCATTTGCTCCCAAAAACTATTTTAAATATTGCCATGGTCCCAAAAACGTATTTATATATTTTTTTAATTAATTTATTTATGTTTTTATGCTACAGCAGAAGGTTTTGATGCAGCCTGTGACCTGACGAGGTCGCTTAAAGCAATGGTAGTTATTACAAAAAACGGCCAGCAGGTGGCAGAGATCAACCAGGGCCATGTTGCAATAAGCTCTTTTTGCCAGTGTTTTCAACAGGTTTGTGAATAATGATGAAATTTAGCTATATTCTAATGCTAATTGCTGCAAAACGGAAACAGATAAAAACATACTTTTTTTTCCTGATGAAAGAAAAGACTAATCTTTCTGTTGGTAGGTTTTTATAGCAATACAACACAAGCAATAGAACACAATATATACTGTGGGCCTTGCAAAATCTGTCAAAATCCAGTAAAACAGCCGGAAGCAAAGGAAGTTGCTTCAGTGAAAATGGCTGGGAGTAAAGGAGTTAAAAGCCCTTTTTATTTTCCATTTACCCTCTTCTGTAGACACAAAGGGTAATGGGAGATGATATGATCATTTTATTGCCTCTCTTCTATATGACCTGTGTGAATATGAGAAAATCAAGCTCTAAAATAATTCATGAATGTCTGGATGATGATTGATTTATTTTGCCCTGTTTTGAGTGTGTACGTGAGAGTGACTTAAAACCTGAGAGGATCATCGTTTCATCTATCATTTAAAGGTAAAAGTGATGAAAGGCAACATTTAGGGGACAGTAGCTCAAAGCTCACACATAAAAGTCCAGCAGTATAATTATATAAAATTTAAAATCTATCATATAAAAACTACAGAGAATTATCAGTTCTAACTCAAAGCAACTTTTAAAAGAAGGGAAGTTGTTTTATGGAGCAGATTGTATGTTGAGCAAGACCCAGTGCAACCAATTTATTTATTTACGTTTTTCAAGGACATGTTTATGAACCAGCTTTTCAGATTTGCACCATGTTATTCATTCATTCATTCACTTATTATTTCATTTTTTTATTTTAAATTTTCAGTCTGAGAAAATAGACATCTTTTGTTTCAAAATTCTAACAAAAAGTGCATGTAGGTTGCAGGCACAGCAGCATGCCTTAAAAAGTTGATGATAAAGGCAAAACATAAATAGCTACCTCAAGTTTTCGACACTAAATGAAGTTTTACATAATGTCATTGTATTTGAAATCTTTCACTTATCACAGAATATTATCTTTATTTTCATTTTTTTTTTTAAGGGCATCATCAATCAATCATCAATGAAGCTACTTAGCAAGTCATGTGTAAAGTGCCCGCAGAGATCATATAATTTTTTCCTGGATTGGAAATGACACAGGTATCTCCCAAAAGATAATAGGGTGATGTACAAATGCCATCACTGTGGGAAAATATAAATATTTTTCAGCTTTGATATACATTTAAACAAAAGTGGCCCGTCCAAAATTATTTAGTATTCAAGTAGCACATTTCTACAGGTTCCACATTCCACACAGTATGTAAAATTCATGGTTCTTAATGTTCTGCCATCTACAACTACCCGATTACAGGCATTGAGTCATAAATTAAATACAACTACTTCACATTGCATCACTTTATACTTATAAACAAAATGTTGTACCCTTTTAGTGTAAGTTAAGATTGAATTGCTTTCATTCATTCTGCTTTCGTCCGAGTGTTGATAAAATATACTAGTATTTACATTTGGCTAAAGGGAATGGTTTTGGTTTTTTTTTGAGGAGGGAGCGGGGGGGGGGGGGGGGTTGTTATTCTGAACGTTAAGTCAAATCTAATCTCGTAAAATCAAGCGTTCTTAAATAAAAACAGACTGTTGTGGGATTAAACGATTTTTACTTGTCTCCAAATCCAAACTAGTGATTCAATTAAGAAGTTCATTTAATTGCATTTGTCCACAGACTTGGCAGTGAATTGCCCTAAATTTTAATTGTTTGTGTGTCGTTTGTGTTTTTCCACTGTGAAAGAAACTAATAATTGTGAGTTGAGTCTTTTGTAATCACTTTATTTGTTTATCCACATTGCACACTCTCTTTATGTTATAGAGAAAACGTCTGTTATGTGTCTCATTAATCGGTGATTAGAAGTGGGGAAAGTTGTGAAAGTTGCGATAGCACTTATTTTCAGTACTATGCTCAAAGGCACATCTACTTTGCTGAGGAACGACTTTCCACATCTTTTTTACTTGTTTTTTTTTTTTTTTTGCACCATGGTGATGTGAACGGTCAAGGTCTGTAGGCCTATCTCCCTATGTAAAAACATGGATGATTGATGTTTTATCAACTGTATGCTAACAAACAAACCACATGAAACAAGCATCAGTTGACATTTTAGGATTTGTACTGCAATAGTCAAGAAGAACTGTTTATTTGCTGTATGTTGGGAGCTTTCACAGTTTTTTTTGTTTGCTTCACTTTGAATTATTTGTCTGCAGTGCCTATGTGCTTGGAAGTGGGTTTGGCTCTGGGAGAAAGTGGGCTAAACAGCAACGTAGAGACAGCCAGACAGAGAGAGAAGACTGTAGTGTGAAAAACTCCCGTGGGCCCTGGGGACCTGTTGCTCTTTTAACATCACTTGTGCTGCGATGTTACATACAGCAAGCCGCTACAGCAGGATCAATGCGCATTGGGGTTATGCTGGTCTTTTATGGCTGGGTAGTGGAGAACACTGTATGTGTGTGCATGCGTGTGTGTCATTCTAGGAAGAAGCAGAGGGTGGGCAGAGAATAAAATGATGCAAACTATACTCACATGAAAATAATGCCCCTTGGTGCACAGTAAATGAATCCTCTACTCTATCATTTAATAGCAGACCAAAGAGAAGTAAGAAGAGTCCACCCACATGAAAAATTACTGGTGCAGGATTTAGCTTCTTTATTCTTCAGAGGTGTCTGTAGCCTCTTATGTTGATTTTTTTTTTGCTATTACACCCTCCTTCATTTCCAATCCTTTGACTGCTCTCACTGTGTGCGTAGGTGGAATGTACTGCAGAAGGAATCACAAGCAAGCTCATATGCACCCAAAGGCAGTTGCACTTCTGTTTTAGGTTCAAACAGCGTCAATCTGCCCGACGATAGGGCGACACAGAGCATGTCTGCCTCACAGTTAAGCCCTTTTCACACTGCATTTACCAGAGCACAGCAACCCCATTCATTGCGAATGTGGTAAGGGGCTGGGAGCAGCAAATCTGACTCAAATTGTAAAAATTTTGTGTTTGAGAGTGGCGGCGTTGTGATGTCAGACAAGCACCTCCAATTGGAGAGGAGCAGTGAAATAATGTTATTTTGGCTGAATTATATGCAAGTAACGGCATGATTACACTATCCTCCGCTGATCCATTCATTTGTCTCTGCTGCTCGTGTACTCCTTCTTAAAATGAAAGTCAGGGCTTTCGTTTGCAACTATGAAATATATAAATCTTGTGAGGTGCGGTTTAACCAGCAGCCATTTTTTTTATTTCAGTTATTACTTCCTTGTAGGTTGCAATGTCAGCACTTACAAATATGAGCATGCTGGCAACTAGTCATTTTGCGTTGCCACTCCTCATTGACACTGAGCAAGTGCAGTGTGAAAAGGGCTCCAAGAGTTCAGGGTTTACATCTCCAACCTTTCCTATGTAGCGAATGGTCTTCCTGTGCTTGACTTTTCGTGTGTTTTTTTTTTGTTTAGTTTTTTTCCACATTACAAAAAATATGGACGCTAGTTTAACTGACCACTCTAAATGGTTATTAGTTGTGAATGTGAGTCTGACTGTTTGGTGGTCATGAAAAGCGTAAGGAGTAGAAAATGGATAAATTGATTGTTTCCTTGACAGAAAGTCTATGACCAAATATGTATTGCCCTATTCAGATGACCCATATGATTGATAACATCAGTTTCATGTGCAGTGGGAGACAGTCACAAATTAAGTTTAATTTAGTGCTGGACCAGTTTTTTTAAGATGTGTACTCCACTTTATTTATTTATTTTAATTTTTTTATTTACTCCACTACATAAAAGGCAAATACTGCACTTTCAACTTCAGTACATTTATAAAAAGTATGTTTTACATTTGCGTTGGCGAGTTCCGCAATCTGTTTGTACACATTACTTGTGTTTAAGTGGTGTTGCCGGCCCTCAGGATGTACAGTGATTTCACGGGTCAGTTAGAAGTCGAAGAGGAAAGTGGATGTGCAGTAGCTGTGAAAGCGCCATTCATGGATTTGGGAGGCAGGCATTGAAGATGAGGCTGCTCTGCTCTCCCTCATCATCCATTGTGGTCATACCTAAAACTCAGTGTTTGAACCCACTAAGCTAAACAATGATTCACACAGTTTTAAATGTGTGCTCTGTTTACAGCTCACTAATTTTCAACTTCATATAATTAGGTTTATTTCTTGTTTTGTTTTGCGGCAAGCCACATGGCTGACCTGCTGTAATATTAGTTTCCACCTTTGAGACGGAATACATATCCAGGTTGTTGTTTGAAAATGTTACTGTATTTTTTCATTGGGTGCCACTGGGGTCACCACTTGCTCTGTATGTACTAAAAAGTCCTAATTTTCCTCTGGAGGGGACAAAAGTTTCACAGATTATTTTGAGTGGTACCTGATTTGTTGGAGTTTAATTTAATAAACAAAACAATAAAAGACAAAAGTCAGCAAAAAAATGAAGAAAAGAAACAATAGCACACTGCAAATTTATATTAAAAAAAAAAAAAACTACAAAACTCATGACGGAAATGCACAAAAATAAAAATAAAAATTAAGAAAATGTGCAAAAGTCAACAAATAATCACAAGAATAATCACGTTTGACCAAAATTAGCTTTTACTGGAACATCTAGTAGTGAGAGAGTAGTGAGAAATGAGTGGAAGATAGATGGGAGTGGCGAGGAGGTAGAGAAGTGGGCCCGGGGGAAAATTGCACTTTTGGTCTGTTCAGCTCCAATTAGACTTTCTGTCTTTCAATTTAAGTTCTTTAAATTTTACAGAAGTTATGTCACTGAACTAAGAGGTTTATTAATAATGAACTTGCTTTATTAATAATTTTATTTTGAACAGTGGGATGTTTCCTTAATAAAAAAAAACATCACGATTGAGAAAATTAATGTTGGCCCTTTTGTCTGTTTATATCATACAAATTGGCTTCTTATTCAATAATTTAATTTAAAAAAACAAGGACATGTGTTCTTCTATTCAAGTCATAACATTACACCCTAAGGAGCTGTACTTTGACTCAAGGAGTTGTGTACTTAATCCACTACTGACCATGTGTTACTGCAATAAAAAGTAGTCGCCCCGCAAATTTGCCATTTTCCAAGGTAGAACCAGAGGTGAAATGTCCATGCCATGCCCTTTATGTGAAAAGCAAGTGTCGCACTGAACTTGCCACATCCATTCATTTGTAATTCCACCCCTGATGCGTCAGTTTACTGGGAAGCCACAATGAAACAAGTTGTTCCTTCTATGGATGACCTCGTATGCAGGGAAAGCATAAATATTTAATCAAACAATTGAACATAATATACATAATGCAGTCTAGTGCATGGGCCATTAAGCCACTAAAACAACCCCAGGTGCTGCTCATTTTGTTTTCACGTTTTACTTTTATAGACAAATTGTATTCATTAAACTCTTTTTGTAGTGGAGCTCATCTGTTTGTTTGATTTTCCGCAAGCACGAATGATAACTGAAGGAAAACACAGGACCAGTACGTGGTTCATTTAGCAACATCTTCAACGGGGGTTTGATGATTTTCATGCTCTAAAAACATGAAACCACATGTGCTGCCATGCATGCATACTTGAGTGCTAATATAGTATGTTTCATGTGCACCTGTATTAGTCTCTGTTCAAGTGTGTTTTTACAGAGATAGTGTCCTTTCAAATGTGTGTGTCCCACACGGACCTGCTAAATATACAGCATACGGCAGTGAGTTGTCCTTGAAAGAAAGGTTAATGAGCTTAGCCCAATCCTCCTGATTCATCTCGCTCTCCACTGGTCGGTTGACATGGGATGTATAGAAAGTTCTATAACCTCCATGTTAGACAGGGTGCTTACAACCTCACATAACTAATTGTATTCTGCCGGAGGAACCAGGGGGGCAGATGGACTTTAAAGTTTTTGTTTTTTACTTCAATTACAAAAAAAAAAAAAAAAGGTTAGTTATACAACAGGCTTTGAAGCTATACTGTATAAATTCTGAATGCAATCTAATTCATACAGTATTGCTGCAAAAATTCACCTAGTTTAAATAATTTTTTACATTTTTAAGAATGTGATTTGTTTTTGTTTACATTAAAGTCAGTGAGTTTATGTTTCACATATTTAAAGGGATCCTGGCTAAACATGCATAGCTTGATGGATAATAATTAATTAGTTCAGCTGGGAAAGAGCCCCGAAAAGCTGAATAATACACTTCTATATTAATTTATTGTATTTCTATGGCAACATTTTCAAATGGGTTCATCCATATTGCCCACTAATCACAAACGTGGCATTTAGTAGTCTCCTTGCTAATCATTTTAAACACAAATATTAGTACTGGCATTTTACTCTGAGCATTTGTTGACAATGGCGGGTGCATGAGAAAAGATGGCATGTGAAGACCACATTCACATTTACTCTGCCATCTTCATTTATTTATAGTATTTGATTAAGCATTTTCATTCAAAAAGACGGAAGTCAAGCTATCCGCCACAGTGATTGTTCATCCTGTGCATTTTCTTGGCACGCTGCATGGTCAACTTCAAAATAAAAGCCTAACAAAGCATTAATGTCAATGTCAAAACAAAGGAAATCAGGGAAGCAGTTCACTGCTTATCTTAAGCAGATGTATCAGCAAAGAGTGTGCAATATACATTTATTAACAGTTACATTCATTTGATGTTGTATCAATTTTAATGCCGTAATGAAGGTTGATCTGCGAGCTTTCTCTTTTGATATTCCCCATGTATTTACAAATATTTAATGTTGTACACACATTCCACAGTCTGTCGTTGAGTTGCCCCAGATACGCGTAAGTAGCAGGTTAGGCGAAATCTGGTCCTTGAGGGCCCGAGTCCTGCAGGTCTTGGATATTTCCATTTTTCAACACAGCTGATTCATGATCAGATCATCAGCAAGCTCTGCATAAGCCTGATAATGATCCTGGTAATTGGAATCAGCTGCAGTTCGAGTAGGGAAACCTCTAAAACCTGCAGGGTTCCAACCCTGGAGGACCGCAGTTTACCATCCCTGCACGGTCAGAGGAAAGAGAAAGTTTCAGAAATGCTCCCAATCTCATTAACTCTTTGACTGCCAAAAACGTTAAAAAAACGTTTAGTAAAATCATATGGAGGAGTGCCAAAGACGTTAAAAGACGTTTTTTTCAAAACAGGTGAAACTAACCATTTTCTATTGTTGATTACTGAAAAACGGAATAAGGTAGAAACAAACTATTTTTTCTGATGAAAGATGAGAGTCAAATCTTTCATTTGGGAGTATGTGTGTTTCCATAGTCCAAACAACAATTTTCTGTGGACCTTGAAAGATCAGTCAAAAATGCTTAAATCGGCTGGCACCCACGGCATCCTTTTTCTGAAAACATCTGGCAGTCAAAGAGTTAACTACAACATCCTCAAAGATATAAAGGAAGTGTTAAACTCGTTAAATTCTGAACTCCCCCTTCACTTTTAATGTATGCTCTGATAAGTTAACTATCTATCCTCACATTTTCTCTTATCGTCGTGCTTTAAGAGGAGAATGAGAGCAAACTTAATTTAAGTTCAGTTGGATAAAGTTTACCAAAAAAAATCTTGAGAAATATTTAACAGTCAGAAGTATTAGGACACATGGCTATGACACCTCAAGGAAGATGTCCTCCCTTTTTATGCAAATGTAAACTTTTATCCAATTTGTGCAGTCAAAAAATTCAAGAATATGCGTTCTCTCAAAGATTGTTGATGGGCTTTTGGTCTAGGATATCAAATTCTACAATTTCCCGTATGTCTTGAATGGGCTGTGTAGTTCATAATTAAGTGGACAATGTTCGTTCATTTGCATTTTGTATTTCACAAATAACTATATTTAATGTAATAATCGTTACCTGCATGCTCCATATCACCTGCAGATGCCAACGCCTGCCCATCCAAGGATTTTCAGTGCAGTAACGGGAAGTGTATAGCACCCATCTTCGTGTGTGACGGTGACGACGACTGTGGCGACGCCAGTGATGAAGAGAAGTGCTCGAATCCCACCTGCGGCCAACACGAGTTCCGCTGCAATGACTCTGAGTGTATCCCGGCACTGTGGAGCTGTGACGGCGATCCTGACTGCAAAGATAAGTCCGATGAATCTATGGAGCGCTGCAGTCGGAGGACTGAGCCCCAGAAACCACGATGCATGGTGAGCGAGTTCCAGTGCGGGAGTGGAGAGTGCGTCCGCATCAACTGGAAATGTGATGGAGATGCCGACTGCAAGGACAAGTCCGATGAGACAAATTGTCGTGAGTAAACTATCATTCATCAATTCATTTACAAGTAGGTACAGTCATTGGACACATCATTAGTTACTAGGCATGGGATGAGACGCAAATTCCACGAGACGAGTTTGAGTCCACGGGAACGAGACGAGACGTGTCTTGCCCAAGGACACATGACTTGGAGAGAGCGGAGATTGAACAGCCAATCTTTTGGTTACTGGATTATCGTCTCTACACCTGAGCCACGGCTGCCACATTAGCATTAGAGGCGCTTGGAGCTGCCACAAAATGCTGGCAACAGGCGCCATATATAATACAATGTCAGCGCAATTAAGTAGATTGTTATTTAGGATCCCTAATTACCATTTGAACTTGGTTTCAAGACGACATTGCGTTACTGTGACGACGAGTCAAGTCAGCCATTACGCTGTGACACTCTGCCAGTAACAACTTCAAAATAAGAGCGTGCCAAGGCATTGATGGCCATATCTTATTGGTATAAATATTAATAATAATACATTTTATTTGTAAAGCACTTTATACTTGACATCAAACCTCAAAGTGCTACAGTGAGTAAACATAAAACACATAAAAAAAACAATTTATTTAAACCAATTTAAAAAAACAATATAAATTAGATAAAACAATCATAAAAATCACAATTCATGCGTCCTTCTAAAAAGGAAGGTTTTAAGTCCTTTCTTAAAAACACCATCTGAGGAGCCCTAAAGTAGTTCGGGAGGGCGTTCCACAGAAGAGGAGCTACTGCTTCGAAGGCCCTATCGCCCATCGTTTTAAGCTGTGTCCTGGGCGAGACCAGATGGTACTGTTGGCCTGACCGGGTCCGGGAAAAGGTGTGTGGTATGAGTAGTTCAGTGAGATAAGTGGGGGCCGCACCATGCAGACAGTGATGGGTATGTAAAATAATCTTGTATTCTATACGGGCGTGAATGGGCAGCCAGTTCAGCTTGCGAAAGATGGGAGTGATGTGTTCGTGTTTCCGCACCCTAATCAGGACTCTGGCAGCACTGTTCTGTACATACTGGAGCTTCTGTAGGCTCCTGCCAGAGATCCCGATAAGGAGTGCATTACAGTAGTCCAGCCTGGAGGAAACAAAGGCGTGGACAAGCTTCTCTGCAGCAGGAAGGGAAAGGGTACGGAGGTGGAAGAAGGAGGTTTTGCAGAGGGAAGTGACCTGGTTGTCCCCCAGGTTTGTAACGGAGGGAGAAAGAGGAATAGTGTGACCAAAAAATAAAACAGAGGTTACAGGAGAGGAGCAGAGTTGATGAGGAGTACCGGTGTGAATGGCTTCTGTTTTCGAGCCATTTAGCTGCAGGATGTTTTGACTCATCCACGCCCCCATCTCCTCCAGGCAGGAGATAAGATGGGCGGTATAAGTAATGGGGGAGCTGGTGGGATTGATTTTAATGTAAAGTTGTGTGTCGTCAGCATAGCAATGGAAATTAATTCCATGCTTGCTGACGACAAGGGAAAGCATATAAATGGTGAAGAGGGAAGGGCCGAGTGCAGAGCCCTGGAGGACCCCACAGGTGACGTTGTGGGGTAACGTTTATTTTGAAGTTAGCCTCACCAAGTGTTACCGTTATGAACAAGTGTTGCTGCGACGGTCTTCCTGACAGTGTGCGCTAAATAAGAGAGTCCCGGAGCAGAAAATGCCTCAGGAAAAAAAATACAAAAAATAGATTCTCATGCTGTGCAGGGACAAGATATCTTGTGGCGTTCTAATCCCGCGAGATCATCTCGTCCCATGCCTATTAGTTACACTTAAAGCCTGGTGCACACATAAGGATTTTTCAAATCTTAAAAGATTTTTTATCTTTGTCAGACCCCAGACATTTAACACATTTTATAGTTTTGGCTGTATTTTGTGTGGGGTGCTCAGATAATTTCATCACAGATCCCCACACACATAAAGATTGTCTTCCACCACTGGCCAAGAATCCAGTCTTCCGAGGGAAAGCTCTCGCATGATCATACGTCACTGCACATACACGAAGACGACCAGGCACTTCCGGATATGAATATTGAACATGTTCATCATTTAAGATTTTCGCCAATGATTGCCGAATGTTTCCGAAGGGGACAGGAGATGGGAGCAGTATAAAGTGTAAATGTCTGCAAGGAAATAATTGCTTTGGAAAATAATTTCTGGCGCCCAGGGAATTCACGTTTATACAAAAATGACATTGGGTAGGCATTTAGGCTGTTGTAAATATATATATTTTTTAAACACGGAGAAAGTGGGTCTCGATCCTGTGACCACACGCTTGCGGGGTAAAAAGCATTGGCCTCCAGGCCACACAGTTTAATGTGCAGAAGTGCTACTTGTAGTTATCACGCAATTCACATCAGGTGCCTGCATGGTCCTGGTATTCATAAAATGGATGGATGCACTTTGGGTAGGTGGTGATATTAATTTGTTTTGTGTACGGGTGCTCGTTCGTCATGTCGGAGAGCTTCTTTGATTGGCTACATTCCGATCACATCACAGTCTGCGGAGTCAGCTGGCTCGGGAGAACCTCGGCTTCCCCCACTCACATGATGATTTTTGTCATGAATATTGAACACGTTCATCATTTAAGATTGTCGGCCCCCGACCGGTTTTGGACCCAATTATCGGGACAAATCTACTCAACACTGCTCACACATAAAGATAATCTTGTCGGGCGTTTGACGTCCTTGGCTGGGAAGGGACAAAATCGTGACAATTACAGCTAGATTGTCTTTATGTGTGTACCAGGCTTTAAGCAATGACTTTTTTTACTTCCCATGTAGTTGATATGGTATAGGATTGGAATGTGTTTTGAACGTTTTAGTTCCCTTGTTTTGTACAAGGGATATGAAAATGATCCGTTACTTGTTTGTTTGATTGTTTTTTATTCATCTCATACTCATAATACCGTCGTAAAGTCGTGAACGTACAGGTCATTGAAATAAGTTCACCAGTAAAATTGAAAATGATAAATAAGGTAAAAGATACAAATAAACTAACTATCTATAATAATCTTATCCACAAATATAATTAAACAGGTGTGCGTATGAGAAGAGGCAGGAAGAAGTACTTTTTTCTCTGCAAGAGATATCTAGTTTTTCTGGTAATACCAATTGGTCTTGATATTTTCTTGAACAAATACATTTTATGTGCTTTCCATTTTAGCTTGCCATGAATATAACCCCCAAAATATTTGATCTCAGACACGGTTACAATCTTGCCATTGTTGACAATTAAATTTCTCCCTGCATTTGTTGATTGCCAAATTAGTATTATTAGTATGATTAGTATTATTAGTATTATTAGCATTATTAATATTATTAGTAGAATTATTATTAGTATTAGTATTATTTTGATAAAATGAAAAGCTTAGTTTCCAGCACTGACTCCTCTGGGACACCACAGATAATGCCATGGTAGCCTGACCCGTGTTGACCCATCTGCACATACTGCTGTCTGTTGTCCAAGTAGCTTTCCAGCCAGTTCAGATTCACTCTATGCACATCATATCTCTCCAACTTTTCCAATCGGATTGAATGATTAATAATAGTGTTCTGCCTAAACTAGTGGCTATTTGTTTTATTTCTAGTACAATATTACTCATAGATGTATGCTATAATTGCAAAGTAATACATTGTTGACTACAACACTGGTTTCATCACAGCTACTCTAGGGTCTACGCAAATTGTGCCGAGGCTCTCAGCCCCATGCTTTGCATTTTAAATGGGATAACATTAGATGAATGAATAATTATTAAGTGCTATATTTCTGACAATATCAACGTTGGTTTTCAATCCACAATCTCACCGTCTTGAAATGAGTATGACAGTTTGTCATTAAATAATTGAGAACTATGATTAATGGTAAGGTCTACAATTAAAGCAATTATTAATGAATTACCAAAACCAGCATTCACACAATTATCTCAATTATAACGAATGATGAATGTCACCACGGATCATGTTTTCCTGGTACTGAAATTGGAAATGATTACAGTGCATGTTGTATCCTTTGAATTAGTTTCAAAATGACTGAACGATGATCAATACTACAGTAACTTTGTCATAATGATCCAAGAATGGGTTGCCATGCAACTGTGGGCTCTGTAAGAGCAGGAGACGCTGATTGCGCTTGTGTGACTGTGTGTTTGTTGCATGTTGCGCATGTGTGGGAGGTGAAGGTCCTTTATGAAGCGTAAAGCCCATCTGGTCTGCTCTTCACACCACTCGGGGACATGACAGCAGACTCGCGCTTCCAACGTGAACGATGCACACTACACAGCCACACACACAAACACATTTCCAAAGACTAAGGCTGATGCAGGGGCTTTGTGTGATATCTCAGTGTCATATCTAATTGATGTGGCAAACATGCCTGCGCTTACTTGGTCGCTGGCATACGTGTGGCAGACTAATTACACAATCAAAAGAGGCTTTGTACAATACATACTCGCATCTAGCAGGAGCATGTCGAAAGTCTAGTCATAAAACAGATCCTTCAGCGTTTGATCTCCTACTTGAAATGCCTCCTTCACTTAAAGGGCTCATTTTTAAAAGTGACTTTTTGAATAGCTTGTATAGTTGGGTCTTTGGTGTGCCTTCCCACCCATGAAGTGTAAAATTAAACAACATAGTAAACCTTTTATTAGCTAGCTATTTCTGAAAATATGTCTGTATATGTAAAAACAGGCATTCCTAGAGTATAAATACAATATTTATTGCCAAAAAGCATTGTTAAAACAGAAATAATCTAACAAACACAAATCTCCTTTCTGGGTAAACAATGACTAACCTAGTATGGGGGCAGCATATTTTACCCGTGATTACGCTACCAGAGAATTTGGATTGGATACGATTGTTATGAGTTTTTTTGGTCATCCCCCCCGATTCTAATACTAATACTGAGACTTGGTGTCATTTGTGTTTAAAAAAATATATATCTATTTAGACCCCAATAAAACACATGACAATAGATAACCATTTAACAATGTAAATGTGTTTTGTTCATAACCTTCTATTCATCAATCCATTTTCTTAACCACTTATTCCTCACAGAGGTCGCGGGGTGCTGGAGCCTATCCCAGCAGAACTTTACTTAAACTTCAGAATAGAGTGAAGCTGAAAAAGGAGTCCTTCTAGGCCTATTTGACCTGTGGGACCCTGGAGGGTGCTCATAGGTAGCAGCTAGCCAAGCAGAAAACGCAGCTTCTGCGGTTGTTGAGGCAAAAACGTGGGTGTGAGAGGAGTTGTGTGAGGCCATGGAAAACAACCTCTGGACGGCTTTGAATAATTTATGGTCCACAGTTTGACCTTTCAGGAAGTGGAAGCATTGCACCATTAACACTCAGTACAATGGAGATAGAACGTTTTCTGACCTTCTCAATTCCAAGAATACACCTTCCTTTGAGGAGCAGAGTCTGGGGTTGAAGTTACCAAGGTGGTTAAGCACGGGGAGTGAATGAAATGCGCCTGGAGTTCGTAAAGGCTCTGGCTGTTATGGATTTGGTGTTCACAAGTAAGGGGAGATTGACAGGTAGGTCAGCACAGCGTCTGCAGTGATGCACTCTATATCCGTTGTATTAAAGTTAAGATCAAGTTACCAGTCGATCTACGTTCCTACACTCACCTCTAGTCATGAGCTGTGAGTCGTGACTGAAAGAACAAGATCCTGGATGCAAGCAGCCAAAATGAGTTTCCTCTGCAAGAAGACATGGTCTCTCCAGCGTGTCCTGGATCGTTTCCATGGCCTCCTCCCAGTCGGACGTACCTGGAACACCTCACCAAGGAGGCGTCCAAGGAGGCATCCTGATCAGATGCCCGAGCCACCTCATCTGACTCTTCTCAATCTCTTCCCAGATGACCTAGCTTCTCATTTTACCTATAAGGGAGAGCCAGGACACCCTGCCTAGGATTTCCCTGGAAGAGCTGGACGAAGTGGCAGGGGAGAGGGAAGTCTGGACTTTACTGCTAAACTTGATGCCCCTGTGACCCGGTCTTGGATAAGTGGAAGCAAATAGATGGATGGATGGATGGATGGATGGATGAACAGTTACTTTGTCAAGAGAACCAGGTGACCAGGATTATTCATTGATCAAATAAATTATCCTTAGAACATTACTTATTATACATAGATTAAGATAATTATAAACTGTAAAAATAAATACATTATTAAAATATGTTTTTACATTTACAATCTAAGATTGGTGTTCAGAAACAAAAGCATGTTCACATTTGTCATACAGCCTCAAAATTTTCCTACCAATTGTGTAAGTGACAAATAAACTTTTTTTCAATAATTTCTTTGTCAGGGTGCATTCGAAATCCAATCAGATGCCCTGAGTCTACTCTGAGAGCATGTGTGTTCCGAGAGGCAGGGTGGGATCCCTTTCTTTGAATTTATGAACGTTTTGTGGTAAAATTCCCACCAGTCCACAACCCTCACGTCTCGCTTATATAGCTTCCATGCCGTAGCCTGATGTTGTGACGCTCTGCGTCCCAGTTAGAGCGTCCAGAGCACCCTCCGGACACCCCCAGATTAGAGCACTCTGAATAACCAAACAGCACATCCCAACAACACTGATACACTGGGTAAATCCATTCTAAACCTGTAACAATAATCAATGTTACAATGATTTTATTTTTAAGTGTATCTAAAGGCCCTTCTAGGGACAGGCATTGGAAATTAGCATTAGCTACAAATGCTGTGATGCTGTGCACAGTGATTGTTTATCATTCATCTAAATTGTGGCATCTGCCCCTATTCAAATAATTAAAAGCTGCCAAACGAAGAATGAATAGAAAGGCAGAATGAGGAACACGAGCAGGAATGAATAATCTTTGTAGTTATATAATGAGCTGAGCTGATAGTTCAAGTGTAGAGAGGGGAAAAATAGCATTAGCCTACAATGTCTGAGCGCTGCCATTGTGGTCAATATTAAATTAAAGAAATCACAGGCACATGCTGATCCTTTAAGGCCATTTGCACATTCTGCTGAATTCTGACTTTTTCTCCATGAAATTGGATTTTATTTTAATCTCGACCAGTGAATTTAAATAACTTTACTACATATGGTTTGATTGTGAGAATCTGCAATGTTAACATGTGAGATAGTAATCATATAGTTTTAAATGTACGTACACTGATTTGTAGTGATAGACAAATGAGGCTTCTTGAAGAACTTGTGATATTTGTTGACTCCTCTAGATGACACTCTTGGTTTAAATATGCAGTGGAAATTTAATAAATTTAAAATAAAATAAAATAAATAATAATAATTATATTAATTAATTAATTATATAAATAATTAAAATAAATTTAATAAATTTCCATTGCACTAGCCTTTATTTTTAAACCAAGAGCACCATCTACAGCAGTCAAAAAATATCGCATGTGCTTCATGAAGCTGCATTTGTCCATCACTACGAGATAAGCAATACATCGAAAGGAATCGAACATGGAAACAAAATAATGGAGCTGCATAACCTTTCATCCAGGGTGCCCATTCAGCTTTGATGCTTGTGTCTATGGTACTAACACCTTTAGGTGTGACATTGAGTGCCAACAGTTTGTAGCTCCAGTTCTTGTTCGACTGCAATGTTCATCTACGGTGATTTTTGCTTGCTATACGTCATACATGTTTAAATAGACAGGCTGGACAGTGAGTTACTTTATAATATAACATTGTTTAAGTGTATCAAAAAATGTCAAACACACATATCCACCAATGCATATGTTGAGAAAGTAAAAGCGGAACTGTAAACTTGAATATCTGTGAATTAGTGGTACCCAATGAGGGTAAGTTCAGGATGGAATAATGCTGAAATTGTTTTTTCTCAAACGAGGGAATCGTGTACATATTACTTTTAGTTGTTTACATTTTTTTTAATGTGTTACAAATTATTACTCTTCCCACTTGCCTGTATTATGTTCCTCAGCCCTGCTTACATGTAGACCTGATGAGTTCCAGTGTGGCGATGGCTCCTGTATCCACGGCACCAAACAGTGTAATAAAGTCCATGACTGCCCAGACTACAGTGATGAAGCTGGTTGTGTAAATGGTAAGAATCATTTGAAGAAAATAATGAAAAGTACAACAAGCATTGAGGCACTATGTCATGTACTATGTAAATTTGTATATGCACTGCAAAATGCCAGTACGATTAAATCGGTATGCCTAGGATGAATAAATACTGCTGTTTCTATACTGTATATGTGTATGTGTATTTTAAAAACCTCATCCCGTAAATCATTCTGCAGTCCATCCGCATTATTGCATTAATACAGTACATGTACGTTATTTTAATGCAATTGTGTGTCTGTGTTCACAGTCACAAAGTGTGACGGGGCTCGACACTTCCGCTGTAAAAATGGAGAATGCATTGACAGCAGCAAGGTGTGCGACAACGTAAAAGACTGCAAGGACTGGTCTGATGAACCTGTGAAAGAATGTGGTAAGATCATATCTCCCTGTATCACACACACTCATTTTAGTGAAAGCATCACTACATCCAGTGAATCATGTATGCTCAAGCCACTACTGCTACTGCTTAACACATTCATTTCCAGACATCGTCGACTCCAGTACAGTTCATCGTCTAATGTGGGCGGTCACTCTTCCTGATAAGAGAGGAGCTTAATTTGATCAAGGCAAACTAAATCAGGACATTTCTCAACTGCCTTGTTATGATCAAAGACCCTGGCGCCTCTGCCCTCTAGTGCTGTCTTAGACAGGAAAATGTGATCAGACTACATTGCCCATTAGGAACCACGTAGATTATCCGCACACGAAAGATAATTAGCCCTTAGCTAGTATCAGTCACAGATTTCACTTGACTCTCACTGCAAAAAAAACAGAATGCTGCAGTTGAGATAAAGCAGACAGCTTGGTTAAATGTATTAAGGATCAGCAGCTTTCATCTTCATCTAACGTCATGTGCAAATTTGTGCAAGTTTTGAATAACAAACTCAATGGTGTGCATACATTTGTTCCCTTTATTATTGTATGCTAGTCATGACTATTATAGCAGTGAGTTGTATATTACAGCATGTACCGGTAGTCCATTTCTTCTCTCATCTCACATCTTGAGTCTCTATACCATATTAAAAATGTGTCCTGAAATCATGTAATTAGTTCCAATACAATTTTTGGGTTGCAACTGCTATTATTCACATTACAAAAGGCCTGACTTACTCAGAACCCAAATTGTGGGTGCTAAATAGCATTTTCACTCTATCAGATTATGTGCACTGTTGGTGGGCACATTTTATATAATCTTCTAAGGTTGCATTATTTTGTTAAGATCTCAAATAGGGTGCTAAATTTCGTGTTGATTTACTCTAGCAGATTGTGTAAGTGTAAGACCCCTTTATTTAAAAGTGGGATTTGTACCTTCATGCTTTTTACCTTGGAACATTTGGGAGAGCACCACAGAGCGCAAAATAAAGTTAAAAGCAATGGAATTTATTTTATTTGAAGTGTAGGACAGAACCAACAAACTTATTACTGCGATACTGAAAATAAAATCATCACTCATATAATTTTGGGGAGGCCAGCAACCATGTGAAAGCCATGATTTGTCTGATTTAATCATCCCCAATTCATGGCAACTGGATGGATGTGTCTAGTGTAACATTGTGTTGAAATCTTAAGACAGCACACCCAGAAAACTGAGCTGGGAAAGGCCAGCACCAATTATCACTACGCGCTGAAATGACCATAACGTGGAAATATAGCGTTGAAACGTTTGTGGCATAACTCCATGTGGTGACTTGCTTCAAGTCATCCCTTAAGTCATTCGGAAGCTCCACAATCTTAAACTTAATTGCCAACCTCCTATGTCACAATTTGGTGAATTTCATATTTTTCTCTCAAATCTATAATTTTGGTCAATCCACACGTGTGGGTTAGTGTTACGAATTATTATCTAATATAAAGTGTTGAAAATTGCTTACTCTACTTGACGATGCACTGTTAATTTGAACAAATGTTTTTGGAGTCTCTTGAAAAGTGTTGATTTTGCACGTATGAGGATTCCGTCTGACACCAGCGATCTATTTATCAAATACATAATTCAATGGAGTGGCATGGGAGAGGATCTGGCGCTGCTCGTTTGTGAATTTCACACTTGTAAACAACTGTGATGTTGAATTCACACCAGTAGATAGCATCACTTGAGATTTTACATCAGACCATATTTCGATTAGACAGGAGAGAAAATGTTTACTACTTGAGTGAAAAAGTTCTCCCAGCCACCTTTTATTTTGCCCGTGTTACATTGCCTGCCTCTCAGACATGTTATTCAAAGATTCAAAATCCGCCATTGCAATTCTTCTCACTTGCGAGTGCTAAATTAATCTATTTGCATGCACTCGTCCCACAGCACACAAAATTTACCGTTTGACAATATACTGTACTGTAGTGCATTTGGCAGACAGAATTCTGGGTGCGCTGGTGTGAAGATCACTTCCACATCTGTTTGCATGAGTCAATCAAATTTGCGCCTGTTTTTGCTTTTTTTTACTTTCTGAAATATATTTTCTTGATTTTTAAAACAGTACATTTCAGAGATGGGTACTTGCAACTCAGACTCAGACTCGTTAGAGACATAAGTCGCTAT